>NW_026923999.1:0-227943 GCF_032062105.1 Saccostrea cuccullata
ATTCACCATAATGAGTCGCGGCGATCCCGGGTAAAAAAAACAATGCAACATTTTTCTTCAGTTGTCTTAAATACCTTACAATTTGTTTGACAAAAAAAGTTTTTCCTGTCCCGGCTTGTCCAGTAATTATCAAGTTATGTCCAGAAGTTGCCAATTCAAAGGCTCTTCGTTGATCGTCGTCCATTTTTATTTCCCGTACTTTTTTTTTCGCAAATTTCGGCTCTTTCCGTTGGTTCTATTACATTCGGAACTCTCCGAGTACAGAAGTGGAGTTATCGTTCCTGTAGTAAATTACTACGAGGTGTCGTTTTTTCGTCACTTCCGTAATTTCTGCTTTGACATTTCTGGATTTTTGGCGTTTGACGGTTAATAAAGGGATAACAGAATAATGTTTGGTTGATAAAATGGCACGATTTACGACAAAAACCTCTACCGAATTAAGGCATGACTAGACATTTTGGTGACATGTAATAGGTATATGATATTTTAGGCCCGATATTCAGATATTTGGCTACAGGTAGGAACTCCTTTAATTAAGAGACAGTCCGCGAGAAAACCATGCAAAATTCAAAAAATCGTCCAAATGGAAGGTTGCAACTTGGGAGTTTTTAGTGGCTTAAAATTTTCTACATAAAGGTAGAAGTCAGAATATTCACAAAAAAATGTTGAACCCTGCACCTATTTTTAGTAACAGCTCATTTGCATATTTGTCGAAAATCACACAAAATTCAATGGAAAATGTATACAAATTGATCAAGTCAAAAAGTTACTTTTTGTAATCAGTTTATTTTCAAATTTTGTTTTATTTTCAAAGTCATGGTCCAATTAACACAATTAATGAGGAAAAACTGAATTCAAAGGAATATTTTATTTTTTACACATCTATTTATAGATCCTAAATAAATGAGTATGATTTTTTAGCCATTTTTAGATGCTCGTTTCTCTCAAGACCAAGGTTGAAATTAAATTAAATTAATTGTTACTTTAAGAATGATCTAAGGTCTACTTTGTATTAAAATATTGAGCTTGGGAAATAATATCTACATGTTTTAAATTAACTTTGAAATACCATATTTTGCTACAATTTTACATATTTTAAATAACAGTCTTTTACCATATTTTTGGATTATTTCTATGATATTTAAATGAAAAATAGAAGATTCTTAATCTAATATATTTTTTAAAAAGAGGAATAACTAATTTGGATACTTCATATAACTTTCTTTTGCTTATTTTAGCCCCTTTTTACCAATTTGCTGAAGTTAAATTGTTATCTCCCCTTGCTGGAACTCTTTAGTATTATTGGGTAAATAAGTGACAGGTATGTCAATATGGAAAGAAGAAAGTCATGTATGATTATTTTTTCTTTACCTAGGGAGATTTTGTGGAGCATTATTGCACTATGAAAGAGGGAAAACTTATTTTAAGATATTTGAATGTAAGAAAGAAACAACAACTTAGCTTGAATAAACAAAACAGGCCCATAGGAAGCAATTTCAGTGTGGGGGAGGGGGGACAACTTACAATGCTACATTATCAACTACCAAGAATTCCACAGAAAGTAAAAAAAAATTGAAAGGTCATCAGATGTTTTTTTTTTTTATTTGGGGCATATACATGTAGTAGCTATGCTTTCTATAGGGTTCTGTCCTCGGGGAATCTACATGTATTTCATGGTAATTAACAGTTACAAAGTTTTTCCCAACAAGTACATTTGAATAGGAAATTTAATCAAATAATAACAGAATATTTTAATCAAAATATACATTTGATATTTTGTTTAAGGCACCTGGCCCCCGTTCAAGTTCAAGATCATTTTATTCACTCAAACCATTTCAGGTACATGAGGACAATGAAGAATATTTCCAACATATATTTATTATAAATTTAGGTCAGAGGTACAAATATATGATATAATAATTAGAATATGATGAAAATTGTTTTTTAAAATGTATATAACAATATATATGAAACATGTAATAATGAAATAATGAGAGGGGAAAAATCATGGAGAAAATGACGAAATAAAATCATATATTTTCAATATAAACGTACGTAGTTTTGATATAAACATACAAAGTGTCTTAGCAACTTGTTTTGTCATCAGTTGAGAAAATATAATAAGAATAGTAGAATACAAACACGTATTTGATTGCATACTCTCAACAAATTAAAAAATAATTGGTAATTTCAATCTACATGTAAATTGTTTACGTTTCATAAATTTAGTGTGTTTTTGAGTTAACCAAACACGTCATTTCTAGGAATATTTATATTTTATAAATACAATACATGTACTTTAAACTACTGTGTTACGTGTTCATATATTGATAAAGTCACGATCTCCAGTGGCGTATATTCCACATAGGCAAAAAGGCTGTAGCCTACACATCATTTCCTCAAGAGTAAAACTTTGGTTGAATAAAAGAAGGCGGGGAGTTGATAATAAATCGTACCTATTAATTTATTTTGTTGGAAATTTATGGAGTATTTTGTATAACATCTCCTTTTAGCCTATTATGTTTACAGTTTTGCTTTAAAATTAAGGACAAAAGTAAACAACTTGGTCTGAAATTTTTTAAGTTCAAAGTTCAAAATGTTATTAATATCAAGTCTGTATCAGAAAATTTAATCAAAAGCAACAGGATCCCATAATATGTACAGGAAACGAAATTGATAACTTGCATTATATTTGTTAGGAACATGAATATTCATATGATTGTTTAAAAATTGCAAGTAAGTTTTTTTATTTTCTAAGCGGATATCAAATAAAAGGATAAGTTCTGACAATTTTGTTAATTTCACATCACGATATAAACTGTAATATATGTACAATATTATTTTCACTGGTCAAATTAAAGTTGCAGATGTCTGAGTTTGCAAAAGTGGTTCCTTTGACCCCCCCCCCAATACCTATCGAGAGGAAGCCCCTTGTCTACCAAAGCTTTGCAGCTCAGGTTCAATATGTGGCTTCACACAAGCCTACACATTAGCAGAAAGGAATATACGCCACTGATCTCTTATTAAAAATCATCAGCTCAAAAGGAGATGCCACCGATTTAGGTACCCCACCGATATAGGACCCTCCACGTTAAATATTGGCAAAATTATTCGGGGGAGGGCACTAACCCCCCCCCCCCAAAGAAAATATGAGTCGTTACTGCAGCCAAAACTTTGCCAGTTTGCAGTACAAAGTGGTAAAAATTTAAAACAGGCTTGAAAAGATAAACATGATAAAAGACTGTCTGCCCTATATATATTCAAATTGGGGGGGGGGGGGACTTATCAAATTTTGTCGAAATTATTTTCAAATAATTATTAATAAAATTGTATAAGGCTTTGTAAATTGATATTTGATACTTTTCTCTGAATAACCATAAAGGTATTATTAATACCATTGCAGAAAGAGATAAATTGTTTTTTTTTAAATGTTATATCACTTATATGTATCCACTGAAAACAGTTGGGGGAGGGGGCGTGTCAGTCGATCAAGGTACAGGCCATTTTTCCAATCGTTTCACCCCATCCACCTCCCTACAGCTTACATACTAATATTGAAATGGATAAAATAATGAAAAATTATAAGGGCTCTGGAGGGGTGTTGCTAAAACGAGGAACGGAAAACGGAACGGAAAACGTATTATATTTTTTATTTTAGACTAAATCACTTCAAATACACAAATTTATAAACAATATATATTTTATAAATTCAATCCCCCATTTTTTAATTCGAGTTGATTTATTCGTGTTCATAAAATCTCTTATTCACGAAAATCGCAGTCATAGCAGTGACGTAAAAACAATTTTGAAAGGGTCGGGGGTAAAATTAAACTTACCTGAAAAGAATATTTGCCAAGCGAAAAAGAAGACGATTGTTTGATTCTGGGGAAGTGGGATAATAGTAAACTCCAGCATCTTTCATTTTCTTAAACTCCTTTATGGAGTATTTTGTGTAATATCTCCTGTTAGTATTTTTAAAAGATTGTACCAATTTAAAATTGGCAGAAAGCAAACAACTTAGTGAAGGCTCAAATTTTATATGTTCAAGTCTCAAAATTTATATGAATGATACTGAGAGTCCGTTTGAATTTAAATACTTGTAATTTCCCTTTTATTAATTAAAAAGATACTAACTTACTGAATACAAAATGTAAGGAACATGAATATTCATATGATTGTTTAAAAATTGCAAGTAAGCTTTTTTCATTTCTAAACAATTGGCAAAATGCTTATCCTCATATTAAGGGTAATTTCTGACAATTTAGTTTAATTTAATTCTTAATTTTAATATTTTTCAATCTTAATTATTATTTCAAAGAAAATTGTTACATGTTTCAATATCTAACATAAATTGTTTATAATTTAAAGTACTATATTTGACTTTGTAACCCATTTGAGTTTGAGCAATTTTTTCAAAAATTGGCAATTTGTAAATCCCCATATCTCAATTATTTATTATATCCCAAGCTCAATATTTTGCAAAGATAATGTTTAGAGTTATATTTGTACAATAAAATCAAAAAAATTAATTTCAAAGATTGGTCTTGGAAGATTTGGGGCATTAAATTTGTAATGCTTTTGGCAATTCTTGAAAATTGGCATCATGCCAATTTTCAAGAGTTGTCTGCCCTTTGATATATTGCATATTTGATTATGATAAATGTCAATTTTGAAAGAACATAGTCTTATGTTACTTAAAAATACCTTAATGGAAATGCAAGTTTAATTTTGAGTAAAATAAATCAAATGTGAATTTTACCATTTTTCTTGAATTTTTTAAGTACTTGTACTTAAATGTGCAAAAAGGAGTTGGCGCTGCCTACGGCTGCCATGTTGAATGATGGGAATTTTTTTTGGCCATTTTTGAATAACATATTATAAAGTCAAACTACCCACCAAATTTCATTAAGATATGACAACCTTCGATTTGGACAATTCTGCATGGTTTTCTCGCGGACTGACTCTTAAGTAGAGTGTACATGTACATGTATACTACAGGCAGATACGCGGAAAATGTAATTTTAGAATTTTGACCTATATATATTCCCATTTCCTCACACAGGGGAGAGTTTCAGAAGTTTGGGTTATTCATTCAGTGAATAGCTCATAACACCCTAAGCAGTATCATTCCAGATGTTTGTACCGCCCTGTTCAATGCCCTTAAAAATGTGCATCTCAAGGTAAACATAGACATGCTGATTAGTCAATAAACCTTTGAAAATAAAAAAAAATTGTGGAAAAGTATACACTGTGTCAAGTTAAATATGCTAATTACTGATCACAGGTGTAGCACAAACAGACTCAAGATTTTTTTTCTTCTGACACCATGTAGCACAAACAGACTCAAGATTGAAAATGGATCGGTTACCGCCGCCACCCGGACTTAACCTTACTGGAAACTTAGCGGAGAACTGGAGAAGATTCCAACAGCAGTACGATGTTTACGGAGCGTTAATTGATAGCATAGGAACAAAGTCCAGGGGGATGATATACGTGTTAGGAACGCCATTGATGTTCTACAACACATTCACGTGGACGGGAGACGACGATAAGACTAAGGTAGCAGATATCAAAAAGAAATTTAAGGAATATTGCAATCCTAAGAAAAATGTAACCTATGAGAGACACATATTTTAATCACGAAATCAGAAGGAGGGAGACCCGGTCGACGCATTTGTCTTTTAAACTCAAACAAAAGGCAAGTGTATGTGAATTTGGTGAACTGAGAGATTCTTTAATAAGAGATCGAATCGTTTGTGGAATTCGAAGTGATACTGTGCGTGCCAGATTGTTAAGAGAACGAGAACTCACACTGCAGAGTGCCATAGACATTTGTAGGGCAGCGGAAGTTTCGGAATTTAAAAAATGGGAGAAGAGAAAAACGTTCACGCAGTCAGAGACAAAACAGAGGTATTAACAGAAGGATGCTCAACCCCAGCATAAAGGTCAGTGTAAATATTGTGGATTAGATCATTTTAAGGGGCCAGATCATTGTCCAGTTACGGAAAACATGTTATAAGTGTAAACAGATGAACCATTTAATCATGTGCAAGAAGATGCGGACACATCCCGTGAAACAGAGAAACCCGAGGAAAGCAAAAGTTCATCATATTGAAGAGAGCCGAGAAGACTCAGATGATGACTTTTTCATGTATTCAGTTGACACACACAAGGATGATGATTGGACAGTAAAGCTACTAGTCAATGATGCAATACCTATTAACTTTAAAATTGATACTGGAGCCAAGTGCAATGTCATGAGTTTAAAAGCGTGCAAGTATGCCAACATTGACACTAAACAACTAATGCGTAGCAACAGTAAACTAGTTTCCTACTCTGGACATGCTATGAGAGCCTGTGGAAAAGTACGTACATCAGTGAGACACAAGGACCAGTATTTTCTTCTAGAAATACAGATTGTTAATGATGACGTCCAACCTGTTCTTGGACTCAAGTCCAGCACTGACTTGAATTTAGTGAATCGTGTGTATACAGTGAAGAAGAATCAAAGTACTAAAAGTGCGGAAGGACTGTTGAAAGAATATGATCATTTATTTCATGGAATTGGATGTCTTCCAGGAAAATATGACATCAAGGTTGATTTCAGCATACCACCGGTAGTTGCGCCACCTCGGAGAATACCACATACTTTGAAGGACAAAGTTTTAGAAGAACTACAGAGGATGGAATCGATGAAGATAATCTCGAAAGTGGAAACCCCAACTCAGTGGGTCAGCCCTATTGTAGTCGTCAAGAAACCAAATGGGAAAGTCAGGATTTGTTTGGATCCGCGAGAACTGAATAAGGCTATTTTAAGGGAACACTATCCACTTAAGACCGTCGAAGAAGTGGTTGCTAACCTTAAGCATGCAAAGCATTTCAAAACTCTGGATGCCGCTTCAGGATTCTGTCAAATACAGCTGACCGAGGAGAGTTCGTGGTTCACCACATTTAATACACCCTTCGGAAGATTTAAGTTCGAGAGACTTCCGTTTGGAATATCGTCAGCGCCCGAAGTGTTTCAGAGAGCCATGTCTCATGTATTTGAAAATCAGCCTTGTGAAGTGATTGCAGATGACATTTTGATGTGGGCAGATAGTGAACAGGAACACTTAGAAAAACTCAGTCAAATACTGAAGAGAGCTGAGGATGTCGGATTACGTTTCAACAAGGACAAGTGCAAAGTAAACAAATCAGAAGTTGAGTATGTAGGACATGTTTTCAGTTCAGAAGGTGTGAAGCCCAGTGGTGAAAAAATCAAAGCAATTTTAGCAATTCCAGCACCAGAAAACAAGAAGGAATTACAGCGATTCATGGGGATGATAAATTACTTAGGAAAGTTTATTCCAAACTTGTCTACCAGGAACCAATCACTCAGACAGTTGCTAGAAACCGATGTTGCATGGCACTGGAATTACGAACAGGAAAAAGCCTTTAATGATCTTAAAGCCTATAACATCAACGCCGACATTGAAATATTTCGACGTTAATGAGGATGTCAAACTTTCCGTTGATATGGACTTGGTGCGTGCATCATGCAGAAGGAGCAACCTGTGGCTTATGCATCAAGAGCCTTGAATACAGCTGAGAGAAACTATGCACAAATCGAAAAAGAGATGCTTGGAATCGTGTATGGACTACAGAAATTCAACGAGTATGTGTATGGTAAAACAGTGTTAGTGGAAACAGACCACAAACCACTAGAGAGCCTGTTTAAAAAACCATTGTCTAGTGCACCTCCACGACTTCAACGTATGATGTTGAAAGTTCAGCAACATGACTTAGTGGTGAAATACAAAGCTGGCAAGGAACTCTACATTGCGGACACATTGTCAAGATCAACAGGATCAGATCCAGCTGAAGAGCAGGAGGAACAGTATGAAGTTCATGTTATAGAGACTATTCCTGTGAGTCAGGAAAAGGTGATGTTATTTCAGAGTGAAACCAAAAAAGACCCTGTTCTCATGAAACTGAAGGACACAGTTCTACAGGGATGGCCAACAAACCGGAAGGATTTAGACAGTGAACTTACTCCATACTGGAACTTTAGAGATGAGATAAGCATTGTTGATGGCTTATTGTTAAAAGGAGATCGTATCATTACACCAGAGCAACTTAGACCCCAGATGTTGAAAATTCTGCACAGCAGTCACCTGGGACAAGAGAAATGTATACAGCGAGCTAAATCAACATTGTTTGGGCCAGGAATAATCATGCAGTTGAAGGACATGATAGAACAGTGCAATATTTGCAACCGCTACAGGAATGCGCAGCAAAAGGAGCCAATGATACCACACGACATCCCAAATCGTCCTTGGCAGAAAGTTGCAGCAGACATTATGTTTTTTGGGAATGCAAGATACTTGATAACCGTTGACTACTTCTCGAAGTTCATAGAGATCAACCGCTTACAAGATGGGAAAGCCGCCACCGTTATCGACATTCTGAAGCAACACTTTGCTCGACTAGGAATCCCTGAAGAGTTCATTAGTGACAATGGACCTGAATTCGCAAACCATGAATTCAAAAACTTTTCGAAGGAATATGACTTCCGTCATATTACATCTTCGCCGAGATATCCACAGAGCAACGGTATGGCTGAAAGAGCTGTGCAGACCATCAAAAATCTGTTTAGGAAGGCACAGGATGACCACAAGGATCCGTATATTGCGCTCATGGAGTTGAGGAATTCAGAAATACCAGGAGTGAAACTTTCACCAGCACAGCTTCTATTTGGACGAACCACAAGGACGCTCGTACCAACCGTCAAATCCAAATTGCGACCAATGGGATTTAACTCAGAACTTGTTCGCGAGGAACTCCAGAACATTAAAGATGCACAAAAGTCTCTTTACGATCGCAACTCAAAACCTCTTAAACCACTTGACAACGGAGATGTGGTACGTGTTAGGATTCCAGGACAGTCTATCAAAACACCAGGAAGAATCGTTAGACCTGCAGAAACACCGAGATCGTATTTCGTACAACAAGGGAATACCACCGTGAGGAGGAACCGCAGAGACCTTATCAAAACGAAAGAACTGAGCACAGAACAACCAGTAGATACCGAAGAGTCTGTTAACGGTCACTGTGATTCGTTTTGTGATAACTCTAACCGTGTCAATGGTCCGTCTATCAATTCTGGAGACGAAACAACTAGTGTTACCACATCGAGTGGTCGGGTGATCAAAGCACCTCGCAGGCTGGTGACGGAGTGTTAATTCAAACAGTTAAAGTGAATTTCTGAATCTGATGTGTACATTCATTGTTCAGTTTTGTAGTTCAGTTTTGTTAGTTGTAGTAAAACAAAAAAGTAAGAATATTGAGAGCTGTTTTATTATAATGATAAAATGCAAATTTATTTCAAATGTAATTTTAACAAACATTTTGCAGTTAACTTAAAAGGGGAGATGTGACATTATCTGTATCTAAGAACAGTAACTCTTATACATGGTGTCAGAAGAAAAAAAATCTTGAGTCTGTTTGTGCTACAATAGGTACCATCTTCTGAAGCCGAGTGGGAGAATGTTGCTAGGGAGTTTATGGAAAGATGGAATTTCCCCAATTGCCTCGGAGCTATGGAAAACACGTTGTCTTTCAGGCTCCATTCAAAAGTGGCTCATTCTACTTTAATTACAAAAATACACATAGTGTTGTTTTAATGGCTTTGGTTAATGCCAACTATAAATTCATATACGTAGATGTTGGCAGCAATTGGAGGGTGAGTGACGGTGGAATATTTAGGGATTGCACCCTGCGCAGTGCCATGGAAGACAATTCTTTGAACATGCCGGGCCCAAAACCTCTTCCTGGGAGAGAGAGGGACGTCCCTTATGTTATTGTTGGGGATGAGGTATTTCCACTTAAAGAGTACCTAATGAAGCCCTACCCTCAAAGATCAGGTCTTGATGATAAGCAGAGAGTATTTAATTATAGGTTGTCAAGAGCCCGCAGAATCGTAGAAAATGCATTTGGGATTTTGAGCAATAGGTTTAGAGTACTGAGATCCCCAATTCTGCTTTCACCAGAAAAAGTGGAAATCATGGTACTGTGCTGCTGCGCTCTTCATAATTTTGTGCGGCCCGATTTTCAAAATGCGGCTACCGAGTGTGAGACGCCCCGGGAGATTGGCACAGGAATGGTCAGTTTGTCTAGTCAAGGATACCCCAGCAGTCAGAATGCCCGAGACATCCGTGATGAATTCAAGGAGTATTTCTGCACTAATGGACAAGTACCGTGGCAAACAGCTACTTAAGTACGTCTTTTACAGTATGTTCCTTTAAAACATTCTATAAAGTTATTAATAAGTAAAAGAATAACGAAATAAATACATCAGTAATTCTAGACAAATATTTACTGTTTTTTAGAAGAGATAATACTACATCAAAACATGCAGATATAATAAAAACAAATTTTCTTTTTTAAAATCTATCGGGGTTAATGTTTGCAATCGTCATAGAAGTGTATCGTTAGTTCGTTACAGCCCTTGAGTAAAAATGTAAAGTGTCTAATTCCGTCTTCGGATGCTGTGGTTTGATTGTAATTAAACTGATAATTTTGAGGCATAAATTGCTGTTGATTTTGCTGTAAAAAAGAAACCTGCGTTTCGCATATCAAATTTTGAATTTTGTTTTTTAGAACACATTTTTGGATGGTATTTGGCATGGACATTAGGGATCAGCGAACGTATTTACCGAAAACTACATCATCAGATTCTTGATCTTCGTCAGGTTGATTCAAGCAGTCTATGGCTTTTTGGAGTAAAAGATCCGACTGACTCTTTTTACAAATGTCCTTTTTTTTCAGAGGTGTAGAATAATTTTCTGATGCTGTAACTTCCAGAAAGCTGTCATCTTGATCCATATCAGTTGAAGGCTTGAAAAGGAATTATGATTTTTATGTCAAATTAATCGATATAAATTATGACATATCAAAAGCAATTAAGCAACAAATGTAAATGTCAACAGATCTCATGCATTAGCTAAATAATATATGGGAAAAAAATAAATGTATAGTCCTACAATGTTAGATTTTGACTTCCTTTTCTTCACATGGGGTTTTAAAAATCTATCCAAGTGCTGAAACATCGGCCATTTACTCTCGTAAATTTCCTCTGTCCCTGAACCACTTCTTTTTGAATCCTCAACTTTGTTTAATTCCTTCCTGTAGTAAGTCCTAAGATTGTTGATTTTCTGTTGAATTTTGTCTACTGCAATAAATGTTATTGAAATATAGATAAGAGGACGACTACTATATAAATAGTATTTATAAACAATTATGTATAACCTCACACAAACAGCTCAGGATAATTGAAAATAATTTAATTTTATTTGTATTCTCGCCTCTCATTGGTTGATTTCCAAAAAGGAACGCATAACATTTTGTATAATCTGGTTTGGTATGGGGACACACCCCCTTGACGACCAGCTTAATCATCATATCCATGCAATCCCCTCATTTCCAGTCCTCGGAATCCATGGAAAATTCCAGATTTAATAAATGTACCTTCAACTTTAAACAATTACTCGTTCTTACCTCATGTAAACAAACATCATGGCTGCAAGATCTATGTATCAGTTATTACCTCCCCTCGCTTCAAATCACTTCCGTTACTACGGTTGTATTATTGCGCGGTAAATTTGAACTTATAAAAAGCAACACAATTTTACATCAAAAGTTGTTTAATTAAAAGAGATATAAAAAAGCCTAAATTTCTCATTTTTGGAATGACCTTGACCTTTTACCTTTACATGAATTTTAAGGTCAAAGGTCAATTAATCTTATACAGTTGGTCCCATGTCTCTACGTCTTCTCGTTTTGAAAATTTATAATCATTCCTAAAATTCATAAAGTTTCAGGGGCAATAACTCATTGAAGGGTCAACGAATACTTTCGCAATGAATCATTGAAGTGTCTACTAAATTAGTCAAAAACAATAGTGAAGGTTTCATTTCTCTACGGTTTATGGTTTTGGAGGAGTAGTGATAACAAACTTTTTTGCGAAAGGGGTAATAACTCTGAAAAGGGTTAAAGTTTATTTACGCAGGGTCAACTGCAAAAATCTTTTACGGAGTACATTCCAATCAACTAAAAATCTTTTCAATAAATCTTGAAACTCAAAATCACACGGCGGAAAAATAATAAAAAACTAGGAGACTTATTGTTCACAGAACAATAAGAGGTCTTTCCACCTTTTTAAATTTCTTATAGTTTTATATTTTACTCTCTAAATTTAATTTTAAGGGAAATGGCTTGAAAAAAAATGAAAATGTAAAAAAAAAATTTTTTTGAAATAACCTTGTCCTTTGACCTTGAAAAAAATTTCAAGGTCAAAGGTCAAGGGTCATATTGCAATTAACCCATGCTTCTACTATTTATAGTTTTCAAGATATAAGGTTTAATAGTAAGTATAAAGAAGTTAAAGGGCAATAACTCATATAAGGGGTCATCTGATTCTTTTGCACTTATACAGTGAAGTTAGGCCTAAAGATCCTTAAGACATTAGTGAAGGTTTGGTGTCTCTAGGGTCTACAGTTTCGGAGGAGTAGCAATAACAAGGTTTTTCTCACAAGGGGCAATAACTTTTAAAAGGTTTATTCTTAGGGGACAAGAATAAAATCTTGGAAACAGTTTTAAGAGTACGTATTAATGATGCATAGACATTAAATATATGTTGAAAGACAAAAGAGATACAAAGAGCTAATTTTCTCATTTTTGGAATGACCTTGACCTTTGACCTTTGCATGATTTTTAAGGTCAAAGGTCACTGAATCTTATGCAGTTGGTCCCATGTCTCTACGACTTCTTGTTTTGAAAATTTTTATTTATTTGTAAAATTCAAAAAGTTCCAGGGGCAATAACTCATTGAAGGAGTCTCCGAATGCTTTCGCAACGAATAGATTGAAGAGTCCCCTTAATTAGTCGAAAACACTAGTGAAAGTTTCATACCTCTACGGTTTACGGTTTCAGAGGAGTAGCGATAACAAGCATTTCTTGCAAAAGGGGCAATAACTTCGAAAGGGGTCAAGGTTCATTTACGCAGGGTGAACTGCAATAATCTTTTATGGAGTACATTCTTATGGACTATAAATCTTTTCGATAAATCTTCAAACAAAAAAACATGCGGCGGAAAAATAATAAATGAGAAAAATAATAACTAGGAGACTTATTGTTCACAGAACAATAAGAGGTCTTTCCACCTTGTTTGAATTTCAAATTTGTTTTATTCCTGACTCTTTAAAATTAAATTCCATGAAAAAGAAACCAAAATTGTCTTAAATCATAGAAAAAATGAAAATAAAAAAAATGGAATGACCTTGACCTTTGACATTGAAAAAAATATTCAAGGTCAAAGGTCAAGGTCACAAAGCAATTGACCCCATGCTTCTACGACTTATAGTTTTCAAGTTATAAGATTAAATAGTAAGTACATAGAATTTAAAGGGCAATAACTCATATAAGGGGTCATCAGATCCTTTTGCACTTATACAGTGAAGTTAGGCCTAGAGACCCTTAAGACATTAGTGAAAGTTTTGTGTCTTTACGGTGTACAGTTTTGGAGGAGTAGCGATAACAACGTTTTTCGCACAAGGGGCAATAACTTTTAATATCAATTCTCTGTAATTATCAAAATTGGTTGGCCACGCATAGAAAAACATTTTGATTTTTTTATTATAATTTTAAAGAGCTATGTCATTAATTGTAAAATCTAAAGTGGGTTTATGAAATAGACCCTTGGTTGCCATAGAAACGGGGTGCAATATTCTCAATTTCGTTAATTTTGAAAAACGTGTACTTATCAAGAAAAACTGTGTCCAGAAATGAAAAGGGATAACTTAATATGTTTTCATTATTTAAATTTAATCCTACAGATTAAAGTAATTATATCTGTAGTTTTAATTTAATCTCTCAATAGTAAATGGCCATTTTACATATTATAACATATCAGATATGTGATTGGTTTAGTGGAGTTTTTGGAGGCTTAAAAGTTCCAAGGGCAATAACTCATTGAAGGGGTCACCGAATACTTTTGCAATGAATAGATTGAAAAGTCCCCTTAATTAGTTGAAGACATTGGTGAAGGTTTCATACCTCTATGGTTTACGGTTTCAGAGGAGTAGCGATAACAAGCATTTCTTGCAAAAGGGGTTATAACTCCGAAAGGGGTCCAGATTCATTTACGCAGGGTCAACTGCAAAAATCTTTTATGGAGTACATTCTTATGAAATGAAAATCCTTTCGATAAACCTTGAAACAAAAAATCACGTGGCGGAAAAATAACTAGGAGACTTATTGTTCACAGAACAATAAGAGGTCTTTCCACCTTTTTGAATTTCTTAAAGTTTTACATTTTACTCTCTTATTTAATTTTAAGGGAAATGGCTTAAAAAAAGAAAATGAAAATTTAAAAAAAAAAAAATTGAAATGACCTTGACCTTTGACCTTGATCAGGTCTTCAAGGTCAAAGGTCAAGAGTCACATTGCAATTGACCCCATGCCTCTACGGCTTTTAGTTTTATAGTTATCAGTTTAAATATTAAGTGCAAAGAAGTTAAAGGGCAATAACTCATATAAGGGGTCATTAGATCATTAAGTACTTATACAATGAAGGTGTGTCTAAAGACCCTTAAGACATTAGTGAGGGTTTCATGCCTCTACGGTCTACGGTTTTGAAGTAGTAGCGATAACAATGTTTTTCGCATAAGGGGCAATAATTTTTGATAAGGTCAATCTTGGGGAACAAGAACGAAATCTTTGAAATAGTTTTGAGAGTACATATTAATGATGCAAAGACTGATTGCATATGTTAAAAGACAAAAGAGATATAAAAAGAGCTTAATTTCTCATTTTGTAATAACCTTGACCTTTGACCTTGACAAAATATTCAAGGTCAAAGGTCAAGGGTCACAATGCAATTGACCCCATGCTTCTACCATTTATAGTTTTCAAGATACAAGGTTTATTAGTTAGTATTAAGAAGTTAAAGGGCAATAACTCATATAAGGGGTCATCAGATTCTTATGCACTTATACAGTGAAGTTAGGTCTGAAGACCCTTAAGACATTAGTGAAGGTTTGGTGTCTCTAGGGTCTACAGTTTCGGAGGAGTAGCGATAACAAGGTTTTTCGCACAAGGGGCAATAACTTTTAAAAGGTTTAATCTTAGGGGACAAGAATGAAATTTTTGAAATAGTTTTAAGAGTACATATTAATGATGCAAAGACATTCAGTATATGTTGAAAGACAAAAGAGATATAAAAAGAGCTTAATTTCTTAATTAAGGAATGACCTTGACCTTTGACCTTTTCATAAATTTCAAGACCAAAGGTTACTGAATCTTATGCAGTTGGTCCCATGTCTCTACTACTTCTCGTTTTGAAAATTTTTAATTATTCGTAAAATTCCAAAACTTTCAGGGGCAATAACTCATTCAAGGGGTCAACGAATACTTTCGCAATATATCAATGACGTGTCTACTAAATTAGTCAAAGACAATAGTGAAGGTTTCATTTCTCTACGGCTTACGGTTTCGAAGGAGTAGCGATAACAAGCTTTTTAGCCAAAGGGGTAATAACTCCGAAAGGGGTCCAAGTTCATTTACGCAGGGTGAACTGCGAAAATCTTTAACAAAGTGCATTCCTATGAAATAGAAATCTTTTAATCTTTTAGAAAAACACTTGTTATCGCTACTCCTTTGAAACCGTAAACCGTAGAGGTATGAAACCTTCACCAATGTCTTGGATTAATTGAGAGGACTCTGGAATCTATTCATTGCAAAAGTATTCGGTGACTCCTTCAATGAGTTATTGCCCATGAAAGTCTTAAAGCTGACAAGAAAAATTAAAAACTTTTAAAGGACAAGTGGTATAGATATGGGACCAAGTGCATGAGATCTTATGACCTTTGACCTTGAAAAGTAGGTCAAGGTCAAAGGTCAAGGTCATTGGAAAACTAGAGAAATGGTCAATTGAAGCTTAAAATCCAAATGACCTTGACCTTTGACCTTGAAATTTGACATTGACCTTGACCTCTGACCTTGACCCTTACTCAAAAGGTAATAAAGAAATATTCATTACCTTTATCTAGATTCAGCTTCAAGTGTTAATCTCAAGTTTAACTCTCTCTCTCTCTCTCTCTCTCTCTCTTTTTTTGGATGACCTTGACCTTTGACCTTGATAAATGACCTTGACCTTTGACCCCATTGACCCAAAGGTCACAATCAAGCTAAAGGTCGTGGAGGTATTTACAACCATCACTCTAACAAATGCTTATAAAATACCCCCCCCCCCCCCAAAAAAAAAATAAAATCAACACCAACTTAGAGAAAATGTCTACATGTCAAACGGAACGAAATATCAACATAAGGTTCGTAATAAAAGGAAGAAGAGACCTGAAAGAAAGTGTCCTGAGAGTTTTAAGGTGAGTCTCTAAAGTACAATGAAATTCTAGTGAATATCGGCAAAATCTGCATTTTTTTTCCTGTCTGAAATTAAGTTACTGCTGAGCAAAAAAATTAATTAAAGCTCGTATTGGCTATTTCTGCAATTATTGTTAATATCATTCGATTCTCCTGCTCTATTACGACATTTTAAAACCAAGTATTCTTGCTTTCTTAGGTGTATGGAATTTATTTTAATTTTATTTAGATTTAATTATGAATCGGCTGAAACTCGGAAATAGCGATTTTTCATATAAAATAAATTTGCACGCTCTCCGTGACACCGTCTTCTTCATGAAATGCATGTTTCAAGTTTAATTTATGCTCATAACTATGAATTCAATGCAAATAGAGATGATTATTTAATCTAACCTATGAGTTCGCCATTTCTGTCAAAACGAACGCGCCTATATTTTCACAAATTGTAAACACAGTGCCGACACGGAAGTTCGAATGTATCATAAGCTCTGTATGATTAACTCAATCTATTCAAACTATAAACGAACTTAAATGATTTTTTTTTACAGGAAATCTCTATTTTCATTATCCACCAATCGTTTTTCTCGAAACTATTCATTATTCCTCTCTATGTTCCATAACAAACAAATAAATACACGTGTTTCTGTACTATTTTTATTTAAATCCACGTGCTTTCATTTCATCTTTTTTCTTCACTCTTAGTTTACGGAAAACAATGTCCTCGGAGCCTGTGGTGTAGTGCGTAGAGCGCTCGCCTGGCAATCTGAGGGATGAGGGTCCACAATTCGAATTCTGCTGGCAGACTTATTAATTTTTTTTTTTTTTTTTTTTTTTTTTGGTTTTCCTTTTTAATTCAAATGACATGAAAACTTAAAAGAAAGGTGGAAAGACCATTAATTGTTCAGTGAACAATTAGTCTACTAGTTTATCTATTTTTTCCTCCAACCAATTCATATACATATATTGATATTTAAGCGTATATATGAAGCTACATTACCACAAATAATTAAGTCATAACCAGATGCAAGTGATCCCTTTGGATTTGTGAATACTGTATAATATACAGATTTATTTTCGCACTTTTGCCCTTGCGAACAATTTTGCTCCGTTTTCAATTCGTTCTGTTTACGAAATTGTGTTGCACGTTCTCCTTTTTTAAATTCACCCAACCATGAAGAGGGCGAAAGAGGCGAAAATAAAACGGGGACAAAATTTTCCATGTATACAGCTGTAATTGCTGGATCCACATACGGATGTTTCGTTACTAGTATTACCGTTTGACTCTTGAAATTCCCTTCATTTTTGCAATAGCTGTAAAAAGTTTAGTTCTTTAGTATTAAGTCCAGACTCGAAATAATACACCATTTTAAAGTATCTCTACGCGCGATAAAATATATATTATATCATATTATATTAATAGTCTTGTACACTTTAATTTTAAAGTTTTCGCCTTTTTGTCGCAGGAAATGTCATTGTGACGTCACGATTTTCTTCAGAAAGTCGATTGAAAATCTGACGGCCATCCGATTTCCAAACGACTTTCAGACTTTGCTTTCGACTTTCGACTTGGGTGGTCACACGGTAAGATTTTAGTCGAAAGCAAATCGGATGGAAAAATCGGATGAAAAATCTCATCGTGTGACCGCACTTTTAGATATAGTTTCAGGGAGATCTTTTGCAGGATAAGCCTTTTGCCTCTGGTTTTGTCAAGATTTTTCCATATCTGCTACACTTTTTTCTTAGTTCGGGGCTTGCATATCGATGAAATGATGGATTTCATTGGCAGAAAAATGATATTAAATATCTCATGCAGAAAAATTAATATTAGGGGTGGGATAATTGTCTTTAGCCCATACATTTTTTTCTCATTTCATCTGCATTTGTAGTACACTTGTCATGTATATATTTTCCAATCATGGTATCTTAGAGGTAACAGTCTTGTCCTGGAAAATGTTACTATCTATTGACATTTTATATTCAGCTCTAATTCGCTATATACTTCGAATCTTTGTGAAAGAATTCTTTAACGTAACAAGAACAATTAAAACTACTACCAAAGTTTGTCATAGGCAAGTAGGAAAATCAAAATGAGGAAAAATAATCTGTACATCGCTAAAAAAAGAATACAAAGAAAACACATATAATTTACATACGAAAAAGTTCATATTTATAGTGGATAATTACCTCTGTTACTAGCTGAGGACTTCCTTTTGACTTCTTCAACGGCTACAAAGCCTACAATATCATCTCTGAACCTATCTGGGACTCTTTTCTCGTAAGTACAAGTTTCTTTATTCGAGTAATATAAAACTTCTTTACAGACAATTGGATAAGCGTATTGACTTGTTCCTCCACTGTCACAACTTGTTGAACACTCCTGGTATCCTTTAAAAAAAATGGCTTTTAAAGATTAAGGATATCAGAGCAAAATAATCTAGTTTTTTATCTTAGTTGGAGGTCTGTATAAATATATTTTAAAGCATAAAATGTTTTGAAGCTATAAATTATTTGTTCATATCTCTACGAATTGAAACAATATGTCATAGAGGTCTTTATCAATCTTAAATATAAAACACTTTGTCAGTATTACCTGTATATTGTTTGTTTGTTAGTAGATTTCCATAGAAATAAGCAAAGTTATTAAAGTTCAGAAATATGAAGAGGATTTAAAAATAACGGACATAATTTTGTTGATACTCAGTAAACCTGGTAGGTGTCCTTTTTGAGAACTAATAACTGTTAGCAAACTTTTAATAAACAATTCAATGGAAATATTTTGTTATCTGAGCAAAATCATCATGTTTAATAACTGAAAAACGAAACGACTTTAATTTTATCAGCAACATAGCCAAATTGGTAAGGATAGTAATTAAACACTTTATTTTGAAAGCCAAAATAAATTAAATACAAGCATATTTCAGTAAATTTGGATGAATTAACTTAGTGTTATCCACCACGTCGTTGACCAAATTTTGCACCTCGCCGTCTAAAGAATAATTATTGCAGCCCGGAGGACCGGGCTGCTCTATACATATAAGTTTAAGTGTTGGTGTATGGGGATTGGGGTGGGAGTAGTTATTCAGAATTAAAGCTAGGTTTTCTAAACATTGAAAAGAGTGTTAACCAGGATGTTCTTTCCCTTTTGAATTGCGAGATACATTAATATATTTACTTCCATAAAGTGAATCTTAAAAAATATATATGTTTCTCATATTTAATAGATAAAGTTGCTTATCATTCACTATCGAAAAAACGACAGGTCCCTTTTTTTTTAGAACATCGAATTTTACTTCTCGCATAAAAACGTACTCTGCGCTGTTCGTGTTTTATATTCTAAAATTCAAAATTAAAAACATTTTTGAATATAGGTGATGCATGTCTCTAACTTCAATTAATATTTTATGCAGCCAACATTTACCCGAGGAATTGAAGTTTAAAATGGTTTCATTTTTGTTTGATATTTATCCGGCTAAACGTTTTCAAAATATTTGCGACTATCGTCTCCATCTATTAGATGGATGCTTTTTCACACATATCGGAGCTGTTTGATGATTAAGACTCATTTCCATTGTTTACTTTATATATTTCCCGGGCGACAATTGATGGTTACATCAATGTTTTCTTGCGAGTTCTTTATCCAATGTCTGGGTGTCATTCTTCAAGACAATATAAAAAAGGATGTTGCGTCAGACAAATCGCGGTGAGAGGATACTCTCAGGATGTTGTTGTTGTAAAATATATATTTCTCGACTATTCTCGAACTGTATACATGTATAGAGCGACTCATTTTCTAAAGCATACAATCTTACCGAACAAACCAGGTTCCTTCTTGAAACCAAGTCTTTCTTCTACAATGAAATTAATATCTTATAAATAAATTTCAATCTCGGTTAATAGTTGTAATGATAGAAATTCAGATAGGAAACGCTCTTTTTCTCGGTTCATAGGTTAATAATTGCTGAAATAGATTTTTTTACCATTTATATCTGGTATTTCTATGTCATATTTATGACGGGAACATGGCATACCTGTAATATTTATCAAAAATTAATAATTGTGATATATTAACATTAACCTAAAAAATAACTTCATGGAAATTTGGTAATCGCATTGTCTTACTTAGTAAATTAGCTGTCTCAAGATTTAAGTCTATCATATAAGATGCATACTACTATGTTTTAATCATGTGTATTTGAATTTGTATGAAACAAAGAGAGAAAGTATTGCAAACGAAATATCGCCGTCTAAAGAATAATTATTGCAGCCCGGAGGACCGGGCTGCTCTATACATATAAGTTTAAGTTTTGGTGTATGGGGATTGGGGTGGGAGTAGTTATTCAGAATTAAAGCTAAGTTTTCTAAACATTGAAAAGAGTGTTAACCAGAATGTTCTTTCCCTTTTGAATTGCGAGATACATTAATATATTTACTTCCATAAAGTGAATCTTAAAAAATATATATGTTTCTCATATTTAATAGATAAAGTTGCTTATCATTCACTATCGAAAAAACGACAGGTCCCTTTTTTTTTAGAACATCGAATTTTACTTCTCGCATAAAAACGTACTCTGCGCTGTTCGTGTTTTATATTCTAAAATTCAAAATTAAAAACATTTTTGAATATAGGTGATGCATGTCTCTAACTTCAATTAATATTTTATGCAGCCAACATTTACCCGAGGAATTGAAGTTTAAAATGGTTTCATTTTTGTTTGATATTTATCCGGCTAAACGTTTTCAAAATATTTGCGACTATCGTCTCCATCTATTAGATGGATGCTTTTTCACACATATCGGAGCTGTTTGATGATTAAGACTCATTTCCATTGTTTACTTTATATATTTCCCGGGCGACAATTGATGGTTACATCAATGTTTTCTTGCGAGTTCTTTATCCAATGTATGGGTGTCATTCTTCAAGACAATATAAAAAAGGATGTTGCGTCAGACAAATCGCGGTGAGAGGATACTCTCAGCATGTTGTTGTTGTAAAATATATATTTCTCGACTATTCTCGAACTGTATACATGTATAGAGCGACTCATTTTCTAAAGCATACAATCTTACCGAACAAACCAGGTTCCTTCTTGAAACCAAGTCTTTCTTCTACAATGAAATTAATATCTTATAAATAAATTTCAATCTCGGTTAATAGTTGTAATGATAGAAATTCAGATAGGAAACGCTCTTTTTCTCGGTTCATAGGTTAATAATTGCTGAAATAGATTTTTTTACCATTTATATCTGGTATTTCTATGTCATATTTATGACGGGAACATGGCATACCTGTAATATTTATCAAAAATTAATAATTGTGATATATTAACATTAACCTAAAAAATAACTTCATGGAAATTTGGTAATCGCATTGTCTTACTTAGTAAATTAGCTGTCTCAAGATTTAAGTCTATCATATAAGATGCATACTACTATGTTTTAATCATGTGTATTTGAATTTGTATGAAACAAAGAGAGAAAGTATTGCAAACGAAATATCGCCGTCTAAAGAATAATTATTGCAGCCCGGAGGACCGGGCTGCTCTATACATATAAGTTTAAGTTTTGGTGTATGGGGATTGGGGTGGGAGTAGTTATTCAGAATTAAAGCTAAGTTTTCTAAACATTGAAAAGAGTGTTAACCAGAATGTTCTTTCCCTTTTGAATTGCGAGATACATTAATATATTTACTTCCATAAAGTGAATCTTAAAAAATATATATGTTTCTCATATTTAATAGATAAAGTTGCTTATCATTCACTATCGAAAAAACGACAGGTCCCTTTTTTTTTAGAACATCGAATTTTACTTCTCGCATAAAAACGTACTCTGCGCTGTTCGTGTTTTATATTCTAAAATTCAAAATTAAAAACATTTTTGAATATAGGTGATGCATGTCTCTAACTTCAATTAATATTTTATGCAGCCAACATTTACCCGAGGAATTGAAGTTTAAAATGGTTTCATTTTTGTTTGATATTTATCCGGCTAAACGTTTTCAAAATATTTGCGACTATCGTCTCCATCTATTAGATGGATGCTTTTTCACACATATCGGAGCTGTTTGATGATTAAGACTCATTTCCATTGTTTACTTTATATATTTCCCGGGCGACAATTGATGGTTACATCAATGTTTTCTTGCGAGTTCTTTATCCAATGTATGGGTGTCATTCTTCAAGACAATATAAAAAAGGATGTTGCGTCAGACAAATCGCGGTGAGAGGATACTCTCAGCATGTTGTTGTTGTAAAATATATATTTCTCGACTATTCTCGAACTGTATACATGTATAGAGCGACTCATTTTCTAAAGCATACAATCTTACCGAACAAACCAGGTTCCTTCTTGAAACCAAGTCTTTCTTCTACAATGAAATTAATATCTTATAAATAAATTTCAATCTCGGTTAATAGTTGTAATGATAGAAATTCAGATAGGAAACGCTCTTTTTCTCGGTTCATAGGTTAATAATTGCTGAAATAAATTTTTTTACCATTTATATCTGGTATTTCTATGTCATATTTATGACGGGAACATGGCATACCTGTAATATTTATCAAAAATTAATAATTGTGATATATTAACATTAACCTAAAAAATAACTTCATGGAAATTTGGTAATCGCATTGTCTTACTTAGTAAATTAGCTGTCTCAAGATTTAAGTCTATCATATAAGATGCATACTACTATGTTTTAATCATGTGTATTTGAATTTGTATGAAACAAAGAGAGAAAGTATTGCAAACGAAATATCGCCGTCTAACGAATGATTATTGCAGCCCGGAGGATCGGGCTGCTCTATACATATAAGTTTAAGTGTTAGTGTATGGGGATTGGGGTGGGAGTAGTTATTCAGAATTAAAGCTAGGTTTTCTAAACATTGAAAAGAGTGTTAACCAGAATGTTCTTTCCCTTTTGAATTGCGAGATACATTAATATATTTACTTCCATAAAGTGAATCTTAAAAAATATATATGTTTCTCATATTTAATAGATAAAGTTGCTTATCATTCATTATCGAAAAAACGACAGGTATGTCTGGGTGTCATTCTTCAAGACAATATATAAAACACCCCTACTAATGTGTTCGGATGATATTCTTTATCGCTGCTAAGTGTAGCGTAACATCCGAGTGGTCGATTTGACCTCTAACGAGACCAGCCTCGAGACCATGCGAGATCTGCACCAGTTCCTGTAAGATTTAGACAGGAAGTAGATGTGTGTTTTGGGATTTATGCATTTAATGTAAGTAAAGCTCATTTTATTTGCCTTCTTTCACTTGAACATTTTTTGCACATAAAAACTGATTCAATTAGTCTTTATTTCTCGAATTCTATCACCTCAAACACACGAAACGAGAAACATTAAATCAGGTGCATTAGAGTTATCGTCCTTTGTTTACATGCCTCCACGTGGTTGGAAAAATAAAAATCTTTTGGTGTTATAAAAATATATAGGGCTTGTCAATGTTTTTGAATTAATATACTAAATTATTTATGTTGTTCTTGGTGTTGTGAAATATTTTACCCCAGTATTAAAAGAAGTGAAAATGATTCAATGTGCAGAAAATGTTATAGTCTGTTTTACTTCTTACATAGCAGATACACAATTTCTCAGTTACTTACATGCAATATACATGTATTAATAAACATGTGAAGAAGTGCTTACCGGTAATTAAATGAATATAGAATGAATGTGACATTCAAAAGATTAGAAATGGTAAATAATAATATAAACAACCCTCAAGTGATCAGCTGGTGATTATTATTCAGGCGCGGATCTAGAAATTTTTCAAGGGCGAGGGGTGGGGGGGGGCTGAAGAAAAGAGTATACATACATTGTAACATACGTTTTACATAAACATGTACATGTAGTTAAATAACTCAGTAGAATACAGGGTGGAGTGTGTTTCTTAAAAATGGTAGGGTGATCAACCTGTGAAGAAAATACTCGTATCTATAGGTTACCTTAAATTTTTTGAAAAAGTGAAAAAAAAATCTTTGAACCTGTAAATCCTACGACGTAAAGAAGTAGGGTTTCATTTTGTTATCACAACCAAATTTCTTTATATATTACAACATTAGCCTTTCAATGAACATTTTTCTATAGTACAAACAGAATACACTTTAGAAATTTGGGTCTTTCTTTCTCTCTCTTATTTTGCAAATCAAAAGGGGGGAGGGAGTGCAGCGGGAGCCAGTCCAAGCGCCCCCTATTGGCCCAATAAAAACGTCCTGGTCATAGTGTCCCCTAATTTTAGTCAAAGCATCCCCTGATTTTAGTCAAAGCGCCCCCTAACATATTTTTTTAGAAAACATACCGCCACGAAATATATTACTTGAAGATTATTTAAATTTCCTTGATCACAATCTTAGATAACATACAGACACTTAAACTGTAAAGTACTAAGTACTGAGCACATGAATGGTACTAGTAAGTAATTTGATTGATTCATTATCATGCCTAGAGTGATAAAAGTATTTCAAAAAGTCTGTCAAATTCTTATAAACATAATTATATCACACTCATGATGGTGTGTGTCAGTGTCCCTTATGCAAAGAAATATAATTGCTTTAATAAATTCTCATATATTTTTATAATATTTTAGATGTTAATGACTAAAATGATTGCTCATTATCGAATAAAATATCTCTTACAGTCATGATGCAAAAAAGTTTTTTTTATCTTCTTCTGAAACATAGGATATGGAGATAATGAACAGTATTCAATATCAAAGTCCATAAAACAATACAAAATAGGAGCAGAGCAAACACAGACCTCTGAAACATCAGAGGTCGGATAAGGTGTCATGGTGGAGTGAGCATCCCCTGCCGCAGGGGTTGACACTAAAATTTCTAGGCTTTGGTCCAGCCGGACTAGTGCTCCTTTACTTTTACTAGTCCGCGTTCAATTTTATGTGTCCGTCAAAAATAAAATGAAGAATTTTCAAGCTACACATTAAATGATCTTTTACAATGATAGTTTAGCTTGGTAATCAAAGATGTATTGAGAAATAAATTTTAAGTAAACTCAGTAATATATATATTTTAAACTGCATTCAGTTCAATGAAAAATGAAGAAAATCATGCAGATGTATGACTGTAAGTATTGGAGTTTTCCTCTCTGTCTCAGACCAAGAAATAAATCGATATTGCCATTGAACATGTTGAACCGTCTCTCAGAAAACTTTATTTTTCATTATCTTCTTCAATCTGCTTTAAAATGATATTAAACTGAATAAAGGTATCATCATGATCATGGTTACTTTTGACATGATTGATTTCAAATTTTTCCATGAAAATTCTTCATTTTCTACAAAAAGAAAATGGAAAAGTGGGTTTATTTTAAAGATGATTCAGAATTATATCATTGATTTCATCTTGATAGATCTAGCTAGCAAAAAAAGGACAATAAATACTAGATCTTGATCACTATAAGATATTACTGAAATGGTTTTATCATTTATGCAATGTTGTACAACTTTTGCCTTCATGTTGATTAACTTTTAACACTGAGCCAAAACTTTCAGGTCTCTTCAGGAATGTTATTTCACATCAATATTCTGATGCTGTATGCCAGTCGCCCATCAAACCCCTAGCCTAATATATTGAAAGACAGTAGTGGTACAGAGATTTCTACAGGATGATGTCAGGATCACAAACAAATAAGAAAATCTGTTCAAGAACATCAAGAAACTGTCCACCTGTACATTAAAACATGTACAGAGGCAATTTCAAAATATATACAAAGCAGGATTTGTCAAAAGTGTAAGTCCCTATAGGGTCAGAGGCTCAAGGGAGTTTCTGATTAAAATTTGTCTATTGTATATTCGTGTACTTATTGTGATATTGTTGCCCTTGTTGTCATCTTTGTATATATAAACTTTCACATTCTCCACTGGGCCACTTTCAACCAACTTGGCATAAAGTATTCTTGAACATGGGAATAAAGGTTATAAGAAAAGGTTTAAAGAAAATGCAATGCCTCCTTCTTAAGAATAGTCCAGACATGAATGCTGTCTTTACATGTAAACATGTAGCATATATAGATTTAATTGTAATATCATTGCCCTGGAGGATAGGGTACAAAGCCCCGAAAGGTAGGGCGACAAAAGAGATAAAGATTTTAGCTCACCTGAGCAAAAAAAAACTCAAGTGAGTTTCTCTTATCACCTGTTGTCTGGCCCAGAAAAACTGAAATTTATGTGGAAGCATCCTGGGCTAGTGTATAATGTAAATTGTTCAATTCATGACCGATGTGGTAGTCTTGGGTCACAATATGTATTACAGTGGGGGGAATTTGGTAAAGAACAGCATGGTCAAAGCTACTCAGGTGAGCGATGTGGTCCATGGGCCTCTTGTTTAGTACAGTTAAGTGTTCACTTGTATATTGAGGATATTCAATGTTTTGTAGTTGAATATGGAAATTATTTCATGTGTGGGACAGGATATTTTGTCTCATGAGTGAAATAAATTCCATAAACATTGAATTTTCTGTTTATTACATTTTCTTTGATTTTCCCTTTGTCAACGTCCTTTTTGTAACATGCGTAATGTAGTCATACACTATATGACATTAAAGTTTAGCGGTTGACATGACATCATAGTTTGAGCAGTTTAGGCCTTAGCGGTCAGCTTAAAGTGAAAAACATTGTAAACATAAATTTCAGCAATTAACACATTTGGGGAATGTTCGCAGTCTTTATCTCTGTTAGAATGGTTTATTTACTTGTTCTCCATCTTATAACAGGCCAAGGAATATTTTTTACAACATTCCTTGTAATGGGAAGGAAAATTGAGAGTTTTCTCGCACTTCTCAGGTACATCTCAAAATTCTGAAAACACAAATGAATTTTTTAGCTGTAAGTGCTTTCTGTTACCAGGTACTTCATGGCTTTTAAATTCAGACAAATACAAAATTCAGTGCTGAAGACAATATTCATTGATAAATTTCTTACACATGACCTTCTTAACTTCCTTGACATCAAAGATTGGAAATTAACATTACAATACACACTATTTCAAATGCCTTAATATTTCTCTCTATTTATAGGTGTTTCTGACAAAGAAGCTGGTTTAAAACCTTTGTGGAGGTGGATACTGAAACTTCTTAAAACTCTTGAAGGATGAGGAAAAGGAGCCAATTTGAAATGGAACATGTTGGACAGGGTTATCAAGGTATTATTGTTGATTTTGAACATGCGTGCAAAAATTTGGTATGATATTGCATTATAAATTATATTAAGAAAAGTTCAACACATGCAGTCAATATCTGACATGTATTTAAAGTATGCCCTTTGTCCACAAAGAAATTTTAAAATCTTTTTAAAGGCTGATTGTATGAAATGATAGATAAATTAGCAGAATGCTTCACTTTTTTCTTATTTATTTAATTCGAAAATGAACATATGAAAATGAACATGTCACATTGGGGAGGATGTTCATTATTTTTAAATTGGATGTTGGAATTTGTATCTCAAATGGGAGGATGGCTTTCTAAAGATTAAGGTTTTGATTGAGATCAGTGATTTTCTTCAAGAAATTTCAAGAAACTTCATGAAAATGATGCATTTGATATTTTTATTAACAAATTTGAACTCCTAATATCCTGAACTTACAAATACATGTACTGTACATTGTACTTTTGAAAACTGATTGTTGTTAGGTACTTAACATTCATATTTGTCCCAACCCAAATTGAAGGCAAAATATTTTCAGGAGAATGGTTAGACGAAATGACACAATGACAATCTCATATTCATGCAAAAATTTGCAGTCATTTTTGCAAATTCAGTTCTGCACATTTAAAGGAGTGGATACATGAGTCAGTTTTTTAATTAAATTCTGGAATTCCTGACAAGAAATGGCACAAATTAATTCACAAAATATTCATGTATCCACCCCTATATACTGATTTGACACTGGCTGCATATTTTTTTTTACACAGAAATATAATCTGACTTCATATTGTGACTTCTTTATTGAATGACCCTCACCTAGGAATTAGTCACACTTTTCATGTGTAGAATGTCATTTTTAACATGTTTAAAGAAAATATGGTTGTATTTTACTTTCAATTGACATGTCTCAGAGGAGCATCATGGTCCATATAGGCTTATAGTCAATTATAAATCTGAGTACATTTACACAATTTATTGTGCGATTATTTTAAAAGTTACTAAATTTTATGTATACAACAACAGACTATGTTATATGCTATAAATTCCTCGTTAAATGCAAGGAATTTATAATTGCAATTTGCATGTAGCATCACTTGCGAAATAAATATGTTTATGGTAATGAAACCCATGCATTAACAACCGTCCATTCACAAATATATATTCTTACGATTTAATGTTTTTAAGAGCTATTTTGCAATTATAAGTACTCACAAAAAATAAGGAATCTGCAGTATGTACATGCATAATCTTTGAATTGATGTTTGGTTTTTTTTTTTTCAAATCCAGATCATGCATTTATAAAAGATGACAGCATATCAGCACTGCCTTAAGATTGGAGTTGAGACCTTGTATTTTTTACACAGAAAATAAAGAACAGTTGCTGAATGAAACAGAGGCTCGTAGAAGCAAATGTAATGAGCCCAAAATATTGGTGATCAATTTTGAATGATTTTATTCTCTGGTTAAAATGATACCGATCCAATTTTAGAAGTGGTTGACAATGAATACTAAGTATTTTGTTGTATATAAGTATAATGGCATATTTTAAAACTGTATAAAGCTTGGCAATGCAATGTTAATATCAAATGTAATGATATTATGTAGGAATCATTTTTTTTTAGGATAAAAGATGTAATTTTTTTTCAATCAGAATTTCCTAAAAAGACTTTCTAATGTAAATACATGTATTAATAATAGAAGTTTATAATCCTTTCTTTTACTGTCATTGAAATACTGTAGTAATAAACTGCAATTTTACACCAAAAATGTTTTAACATGAAAGTTTCAAATTTCAAGGTTTTATGAAGTTTGAATTGCGGCTCATATTGCTTTTTATTGAACTACATGTATCTCCCTTAAACTTAGATTTGTAGTGCATTCTATGTAATAAATTTAATTTTGGAATATGGGAAAGGTCTTGTTTTGAACTCTGCTGATTTTAATTCAACCAGAGTAAATGGGTTTGATAAATGTACATCTATATATCACAAATGAAATGGCTATTTTAAAAAAATATATACATGTACATCTGTACAAATAATTGATCTTCCCAAAGAGTTATTTCCCTTGTTCACAATGTTAAAACAAAAAAAATCTGAATGATATATGCATGACTGTTTTACAAAAATCAAAGAGATAAATTTATTTTATATGTTTTAGAAATGTCCTCATTGTGTCCAGTATCTGCTTTTCTTACAAGTATTTTAAATGATGTTGAAATAAACTGTGCTAATATTAAAAAGTATTTTGATATCATGACATATGATTATGTATTGAACCTTGTTCACTGGAGCTGTGGCCAGAAGTGTTTGGCTAATAGTAATACAGGTAGGGGTTCAAAATATTTGACAGAGTGAGATTAAAATATAGAAATATATTTTTTATGGTAAAACTTAGATTTAGAAAACATCTTGTTGGATCTTTTTTCAAGTATGATCTCAGTTAAAAGGAACTGGTTGTAAAAAGAACTTACATGTACATGTATATATATTCTAGATATTTATTTAAATGCTTTTGAGTCTATGAAAAAGGCACAATGGGAAGAAATGTGAACATTTTTAGCCAAACTTGACATTGGGGACAGGGATATACCACAGGTGCTTGGGGACAGGACCCCCCTTCCCCTCACTGACACTATAACAGAACTCAGTGAGAGTAATAAAGGGCTAGTTTTAGCTTAAATTTAGGTTTTTTTCATTTGTAAAACTTTGAAAATATATCACAGAAAAATATTTTATTCAAAAAAAGTCAAAGAATCCTTGGGGTATGCAACACAGGAGGTAGGGGGGGGATCCTGTCCCCAAGCACCTGTGGGATATACTAAGTATGTGTAAGATCATGATCATACTTTTTCATACATGTTTTTTTACCCCCCCCCCCCATTTTTATGGTTTTATGATTCTGACTAAGGTGTTGGTATTTAACACCCCCACCCCCAGCACTCATGTGGACAAAGAATTCCTGGATACATCCATGCCTCCAATAAAAAATATCCTTAGTGCTCTGGAAAATTTATTAAACCATAGAGATAGGGTTTAAATTATAAAAGAAGTATGAAAATGGGAGAAAAAAATATTGAGAGGCGGGATGGATGGATCTCATCCCTCCTTTCCAAATAAAAAGAAGTCGGAAAAAAAGGGAAGAAATTGAGTTCGTCTCGGGGGGAGGGGGGCTTTAATTTCCTGCATGTCTAACCAACTTGACATGTTTAGGGATCCAGGTTCTGAGTTTCTGAGTCATTTAGATTGCATTTAATTCAGTATTCATTAAAAAAAATGTTACATTTAATATTAATTTAATAAATACTTATAGCACTAGCTCTGAAATCCAAGTAACTCCAAGCCCCCCCCCCCCTCCATGCCCACATGGATTTATTGGATAATGGAACCTTAAGTATTAAATGTTCCTGAACCATGAGAACAGAAATCTTGTTAACATTTGATGGATGTGTATATAAAGGAATTGCTCGTAACTGGTTTGTCAAGATCTGAGTTATATACAGAAAACAGACTATAGGTGTGAACGTTCTCCTTTACTGCGAACCTAATGACCTTTGACTAGTTCAAGAGAAACCACGTGGTGTAAATTTAAATAACAATAACATTAGTAGGGGTGTAAAAGGATGTTGCGTCAGACAAATCGCGGTGAGAGGATACTCTCAGGATGTTGTTGTTGTAAAATATATATTTCTCGACTATTCTCGAACTGTATACATGTATAGAGCGACTCATTTTCTAAAGCATACAATCTTACCGAACAAACCAGGTTCCTTCTTGAAACCAAGTCTTTCTTCTACAATGAAATTAATATCTTATAAATAAATTTCAATCTCGGTTAATAGTTGTAATGATAGAAATTCAGATAGGAAACGCTCTTTTTCTCGGTTCATAGGTTAATAATTGCTGAAATAGATTTTTTTACCATTTATATCTGGTATTTCTATGTCATATTTATGACGGGAACATGGCATACCTGTAATATTTATCAAAAATTAATAATTGTGATATATTAACATTAACCTAAAAAATAACTTCATGGAAATTTGGTAATCGCATTGTCTTACTTAGTAAATTAGCTTTCTCAAGATTTAAGTCTATCATATAAGATGCATACTACTATGTTTTAATCATGTGTATTTGAATTTGTATGAAACAAAGAGAGAAAGTATTGCAAACGAAATATTTTCTTTATCATCTTACATTTTATTCTTATTCACTTACCCATAATTGATTTCCACTATAGTTCCTATAGTACAATTACCACCATTCAAACTTTCATGTATGAAGTCATTGAACTCGAATAAACATTTCAAATAGTGTCTTAAATATTGATTACGTTTATATATATATTATATAAATAGAAATGGATTCCACGAAAAATACTATCTGACGTGTTGATATTTTTAAATGAAGAGGAACAAAATGTACTTGAAATTTAAAGCAAGTTACTGATCAATTAAATATGTACATTCAAATACTAGTATTATCTACAATATCTTCTTTATATTGTAATTGTTGAATGAGCAGCCCTATTATACAGATTAAGTACAACAAACTCACCCTATACCATTCTGATTATATCCAGAAACCCTTCTCAATGACATTAATTGTAAAGTTATATCACGTGCGTGGTTATTTTACGTAGATTTGAACATGTCAAAGTGTTTAAAATATCTATTTGAAAGCTATTTTTTCTTGGTCAGTGTCGTTACATGACGATGATAATTACTAACTAATTACTAAATCTGAAATTATAGTAAAAATAGTAAAAGTTAATTTTTTTAATGTTAAAAATATGAAAAATTCTAAATTTTTATAATTCATTTTTTTTCATTTCGTTTACATTCTTTGAACGCTTTAAAAGTATTCCTTTCTAATAATATTTATTAGATGTATGTATCATGGGTACCAATTGTTCCCAGTTATTAACAGTCCTATTTTTGTTTTCACATGAAGCTGAATTTGTACAAAATCTTATGTGAAAAGAAGAAAACACTTGCTGTGGCCTTCCATTAGACATTTTGTGGGACGTGGAGACCGGTTCTTCGGGTGAGACCGTATAAACCGTGGTCCTGTGTCATAGTACGTGCTGGCACGAAAAAGATCCCTCCCTGCTCAATAGCCCTCAGTGCAGAGCATTGGACAAAAATTGTAGCTCTCCACCGGCAAGGGTGGCGTCTCTGTGCGAGTGAAAAATTCTCGAGAGGGACATCAATCAACATACAATCAATCAATCAACTTGTCATTTTGATATATCCATGACGTATTTTCAATTAACAAATTGAATGCTTATTTACATTCTTATGTCGATACGATATATCCCGGTGAGCTGAGAGAAAACATACAACAGAGTCTGACACATCTGTTCCAAAATTTTGATATTTTACTTGAAAAATACTTTAATGGTAATCTAACAACAAAGCTTTATGTTAAACATGATGACTTTAACTCTTCAATCGTCAACTTCCCTTACTTATGCAGTAATATACCTTCATCACGTGCACCTGTACACGGGATTTATATCTCTCGGTTGATTCGATACGCAAAAGCATTCTCTGCGTATGAATAATTTTTAAAGCGAGGTAAATTATTAAAGTCATCATTTCGTAAGTTCTATGGTCGATACAATGACCTTGTCAGCAAATACAATTAATCATTTGCAGTCAAATGCTGACTGACGTTTTTCATACTAATTGTAAGGCCATTATTTACACACCGGATTGTCGATGGATTTTTCCGTTATTTCCCAATCATAACAAGGAGCTCACAGCGGGTGTGACCGGTTGGCATGGGATGCTTACTTCTCCATGGCACCTGATCCCACCTCTGATGTTTTAGAAGTTCGTGTTTGTTCTGCTCCTATTTTATATTGTTTAATGGACTTTGAGCATGAATACTGTTCGTTACCTTCATATATTTCATGTTAAAATCTCGCATAAGCGATTGAGGTGGGCAAGATGAAAACCATCTATCATCCTGTGTTCAATAATTCAAAGGTAAAAAATAATAAATACATGTAGATTACACGATCAGTATGTACTTGTCCCAGCTGACAAAGTAGGACTAGGGTTTTTTTTTATCTAAATTTATATTTAATTGAACGCAATCAATGGGACTGGACACAAGTTATTCCAATTTAGATTATCCTCTTCATTACAGAGAAAATGACAAAAACGGATACACTTGATGTACAACCAATAAATGTACAGGTTTCTTATCTCCGTAGACAATGAAGGATATGAAGATAACAAACAAAACATTCCATATTGATATTGTAGATGGAAAGAATGAATTTTTAGTAAGTTTGTGCTACAATGGGGAATAGCAATATTATTATAATTACGTAAATCATAATGGGTAGTTTGTGAGATTTCAAGAGGTAATAATAGATTTTATAAATATTCTGGCGCGAGACTGTGTTTTATTTTAAACATTAAACATAATGTTTCCCATCCTGTTTCAAAATATAGAGACTTGTGAGGAGCATAAATAGGAAGGCCAGTTACAAAACGCACACCGGCTAATTGTAATTTCTCCAAACTATCACGACCGTCAACTGCGGAAATATTTATTTTTATTAAATACTTCTGATTCATATACAAATAGGGGCCTAATAAATGTAATATATGCCATCTTAATTTAAAAATCCCGATTCATTGATGATTTTCATTTACGAAGAACCGCAATTTTTTTTTTTTTTTTTTTTTAAGTCTTTGTAACAAATAAATGTTATCGATGTGATTTGTCCATTTGCCCATATTTGAAAACGTAAGTTCAAGATGACAATGAATAGAAGATGGAACTATTAACTATTTTTTGATTGTCAAACTTCAAACGTAAATTTGATACTTCATCTTCTCTTCAACCAAATAATTAATATTTTGCTCTTATTACAACTTTTTTGGACCAATTAATTTGTTCTATATCATAGTTAGTAAGTCTTTCTAATACCTGCAAGTTTTTAGAAGTGTTTGACACAGATGTATCATCTGCAAATAGTCTAGAGAGACCCAAGAGTCCATATGGCAGGTCATTTATATAAAATTAAAAAAAGTAAAGGACCAAGCACAGATCCCTGGGGAACTCCTGCTTTGGTTCTTCCCACAGAAGAACATGATTTTATTTTGACCTGTTGTGAACGACTTGTAAGATAATCATTTAACAATACAAGAACCTCTCCCACAAACCCATATTTTTCTAATTAACATTTTAAACCATTTCAAACAAACTGTGTCAAATGCCTTACTAATATCACAAAAGGCAAAACACGTGACTTCTTTATTGTCTAAAGCAATGAATACAAATATTGTGATAAATGTCTATTAATTGGGTATACGTACCGTTCAAATGCTTACGCATAGATCTGTCTCAGTTTTAGATTTTCTGTAAGCTTTTCTACAAGATTATTTCCTTCCAAATTTCAGATTTAAACCAAGGTTTATCGTCCAGTCTTACCATATAGCTACTACATCTTTTTGTGGGATGTGTTCATTTACAAATTCTGAACGTTTTTCGTTCAACTTAACTACATCGACAATGGAGGTGTCTTAGTTTGTAAGGCTCATTATTTTAATTGTATTTTAGATGAATTGAGATTAAATTCTACAAGTGGTAATTTTAATTACCACACAACCTATATTGGATACCTAAACTACATAAAAATCGTTACGAAGATATATAGAGGGTTCCAATAAATGTTCCTCCAAGCCTATTTCTTTACTCCTCGCTAAAATATTCACAGCAGTGAAGGAGAAACTTCAGGAGTACTGTGCAACGATATACTCGAGAAGTGGTGTTAATCAGATGTGGATACTCAAAACTTCAAGGAACTTTTAGAAAATTTAAAATCACAAAATTTTACCAAATTAATTACATCAAAACGTACGACTTTTCAACACTTTATACCACTTTTCCCCACGATAAGTTTAAGTTAAAGTTTAGGCTTTTTGCCATCAATGACAGCTACTTTAAAATATACTCGTAAATTTACTTACTAGTACCATGTTATTAAAGCGGCATTGTCACGCACAAAGGGGAAAATTCTTCCAACAAGCAGAATTTATTCAAAAACTTAATGAGAAGAAGAATATATTTGCTGTGTCCTTCAACTTGACATTTAGATGTATCAACGATGTAGTAGCAATTAACAACGCAGTAGCTTTCATTCAAATGTCGACTCGATATATTCCAGTTTATAAAAGACGTTTTCATTGAGCTATGTTTTCTATAGCAATTCTATTCATCGGCAAAATTATTGGGAGACACACACCCTCTCACACACACCCTGTCACACCGTGCCCCCTCGGTTCCTACTGCCAGGAATATAGTTTTGAAATACTGTAAACTTATAGCCGTGTTGCAACCCTCTTGAAATAATGACCGCTATTGAATTTGGTTCATGTTTTAAGCTAGATGATTGAAAAAAAAAATCAATAGTAGATATTATTTCAATAGCAGTGCTTTTAATGCAACCACTATTGAAATTACTATCACTAATGCAATAATTATTTCAATAGTGGACATTAATTCAATAGCAGCTTTGTGTGTTTGACCACCATTGAAATAACACCCACTATTGTAATGCATGTAATGCTTATTTTAACTTCCCTTAAAGTTGTTTTTTTAATGTCTTGATGTTGATGAGTAGACGTTGGATTTGCTATCAATATTTGAAGTATAGGCAAGTCCATGAATATATACCATAATTTAGTTCTACAGAGAAGAAGATTTTCAAAGAAATATATATTTTCTCATTTTTATTTTCAAAGAATTAATGCATTTTCTCTATATAATCAATAGAGCCCCGCCCTAACACCAGAACCCCTGACCCTGGGGCCATGAATTTCACAGTAAAGAAGAAGATTTTTAAAGAAAGGGACCACGAAATTCATAATTTTTGAGCCATAGATGCTATATGCCAAAATTGGTTGAAATTGGTTCAGTGGTTTCAGAGAAGAAGCATATTTTCAGGTGACCTAAAAAAATTCGCAGTACTTTTAATGCAACCACTATTGAAATTACTATCACTAATGCAATAATTATTTCAATAGGGTTCAATGAACACCATTGAAATAACACCCACTATTGTAATGCATGTAATGCTTATTTTAACTTCCCTTAAAGTTGTTTTTTTAATGTCTTGATGTTGATGAGTAGACGTTGGATTTGCTATCAATATTTGAAGTATAGGCAAGTCCATGAATATATACCATAATTTAGTTCTACTATATATTTTCTTTTTATCAGAAAGACCATATTTTCACGGATCGCGGGTTTGAACACTTCTGTGGGATGTGGAGACCGGTCCTTCGGATGAGACCATATAGCCTAAATCTAAGTCCCGTGTCGCAGAAGGTGCTGGCATGAAAAGGATCCCTCCCTGCTCAAGGGCCCTGAGTGCCGAGTTTAGGACAAGTTTGTAGCTCTCGATCCACCGGCAAGTGGTTGCGTCTCCATATGAGTAAAACAATCTCGAGAGGGACGATATACAATCAATCAATACATTTACAAATCATATTTCAAACTCAATAAATTAATATTTATGTTGAAAAACGTAATAAACAATTCATCCTTATATTTTTCTAAAAGTTGGTTTATTACAATCAGGCTTGCAATGTGGTTTTGGTATTGAAATCATCGTCAGCAGCTATTAAAATATTAATTATTTCAATCACTAGCTATTTATTAAGCTCTTTATTTCAATCACTATTTTAATCATTATTTCAATCACCATTAAAATGTTTATTTCAATAGTGAACATTATTTCAATAGTGGTTACATGTACACTCTGGTTTGGGTTTTGAAACTCATTCAAAACCTCTGTTAAACTTATTGTTTCAATAGTGAACATTATTTCAATTGCAGCTGCATGTTACAACCTGTGTTGGTTTTTGAAATGCACTTTCATCCACCATTGAAATAATTATTTCAATAATGAACGTTATTTCAATAGTGGCTACAACTTGTGTTTGATTTTGAAATAAATTCTCAACCACTATTGAAACTAGAGGTACTGTGAGCAATGAGCTCACTATATGATACCCCCCGCCTCCCATATGAATATAATAGCAGTGTCCATGTTTTGCTCTGGAAAATCCAAAATATACGTCAGATTAAAAATTAAAATAGGAGGTGCACAATGGCAAGATGTAATAAAGATTCTGTTAAAGTTTCGTTAAATTTCACTCAGTAGTATAAGAGGAGTTGCGGATAAGAGATGGGTACCCCAAAGCGTAACAGACAGACGGACGGACGAACGGACGGAAATACCGATTACTATATACCCTCCCACTTTTCAAGCGGGGGGTATAACTAGAGGTACTTACAGTGAGCAATGAGCTCACTAAATAATGATACGCCCGCCTCCCATATGAATATAATGGCAGTGTCCATGTTTTACACTAATTAATGGGAAACCAATTTCTGATCAAAAAGTAACATAGGAGGTGCACCATGGCAATATATAATAAATATTCCGTGAAAGTCTCATCAAATTTCATTCAGTGGTTTGCGAGGAGTTGCGGATAAGAGATGGGTACCTTAAAGCGTAACAGACGGGCGGACGGACAGGCGGATGGATGGACATTCCGATTATTATATACCCTCCCACTTTTCAAGCGGGGGATATAATAATTATATCAATAGCGTCGTTATTTCAATAGTGGTTGCAATATAGCCATCTGATCTCGCAGGTTTCTGCAAATTGTTGAAATCGGGAATTCCTGCATTAAAAAACAAAGAAAGCAATTAGTGAAAGATATATTGAATATTGGCCTGCATTTTTTTTTCGAAAATAATGAAAACAATCCCACGGGTTGTCTTCTCGAAAATAATTGTCCACGGATAACTCTTGTATATAATTATTAATCTCTTATCATCTTTCTAACTAAATTGACAAAAAATCTTTAATTTTGCGGGGGAAAAACATTCACAGGCGTCTTTTGAAACAAAACAGACTGATATTTTGTAACTAAACGAAAAAATATAACTGTGCTCATTTACATTATAGCTTGGTTGTTAGATTACCATTAGTGTCTTTTTCAAGTAAAATATCCAAGTATTGAACAGAAGTGTCGGACTCTGTGGTATCTTTTATCTCAAGCTCACCAGGATATATCGTATCGATGTAGGAATTGATGTCTTCTGCAACTTTTTTAGAAGTACGTGAAAATGCTAAAGTTTAATGACGTCACATTTAGGAGGTCATATGAGAAAAATAATTTGTGTATTCTTACTGCATGGAATTCTTTTGAATCCGAAAGAATAAATTTAAATCTCTAATATCACTTTAACATTTTAGAAAAAAAAAATGGGCTTAATTTGTATTGAAACTGTACCTTGTTCTTTATTTGCACAAACAAAAATTTGACTGATACGTGCGTAGAAAGTGCAGAATAATCTAAGTTGTAGTCTGAATCAATCTACCAATAAAATACACACTGGGGTGATTTAATCTAGAAGATTTTTTTAATCGATAACCTAGTTACTTGTCACAAGGATCAGGTACAAGATTTCCGGTTGACAGTATGGCCAGTAGGATTGAAAAGGAAATGCAAATTCCCGGAAATGTGTTTGATTGTCCAATTTGTTTTGAACAGATGAAAACACCAAAATACCTTCCATGCTTGCACACTTTTTGTGAGGTATGTTTGAATGCGTATATCGAAACTTCGATGGAATCAACAAGCAACGCCTCCAAAATTGATTTCGCGTGTCCGATATGTCGGTAAAACGTAAAACCTCCAAATCAAGATTTACCGGTGAAAGACTGGGCCAAGAATTTTCCTGACAACTATTTAATTTTAACTTTGATGGAGAAATCAAGCGACAGCAGTGAAAACTGTGGGTCGTGTTGGCGTCAAAACAAAACAACTAAGTCTTCGTTTTGGTGCATCAGTTGTGCGCATCCTGTCTGTACTGATTGCAAAAATGCTCATCTTATGTTTAATGCATTAAAGAGTCACAGAATTATCACGCTAGAAGAGTTTAGAAATCAGGACATTTTCCCTGACATTGAATACTTTTGTGATCAACACAGTGGTAAAACAGTAGAAGTTTTCTGCGTTGATCCCACTAAACTTTGCTGCAGTGTATGTTTTGCAACCAATCATCGTTCTTGTGTTAATGTCAGATCATTGGAAGACATTTCGGAAACGCGGAATCCCATGGAAGATGATGTACTTTTAGAAAAGCTTCGTGAACTTATTCAAGACACAAATGAAATGGAAAGGGAATTTCAAAAAATGAAACAGAATCTTAAGCAAGAGAGTGAAGAAACTGTAGAGAAAGCAACACAAGAGGTTGAAAAGACGAAAAGGCTTCTCGCTAAAAAACTGGATGAATTTGTCTGTTCTCAGGAAAGGGATGCAGAAAAGAAGATAAACGATTTAGAAAAGATTGTAAGCAACTATTTAACACCCTCGAAAATCAATATTCATTGAACTTATAAATGACATTAACGATTAGTAATTATAAGCATGCTTAAAAGTTTGTTGAAATAATACAGGTCGACAGGGGAGCAAATGAGAATAGTACTTAATCATATGAAGTTTCAGTGGATCAAAGTAAATAAACATATATCAAAGAAGAGAAGAAATACACTAACTTATACCACTAGCTCCATTTTTAAATAGGAAATTCTTCAAAATCGTCTGTTCGTTTTAAATATATTTCATATTCGCAGCAACCAAAATGAATTTGAATAACAAATCATACTAGATTCCGAAACTTCATAAAAATCCTTACCAACAAAGATACATAGCAGATCCCGGTAAAAATGTTCTACCAAGTCTCTGTCTTTATCCACACTTAAATATTTACAGCAGTGAAGGAGAAACTTCAGGGGTACTGATCCACAACATATTCAAGAAGTGGTGTTAATCGGATGTGAATGCTTTAAAATGCTTAGGTATTTTTGGAAAATTTAAAATATTTTTTTAATCAATACATTCAAATTTACGACTTTTAATATTTCATATTACAACCAATCCCCACTTTAAATTAAAGTCGAGGCTTATTGACATCATTGGCGGTACCCGTTATTTTACTTACCGAGCTTGTCATTGAACATTTACAATAATATTTTGTTAATTAAAAAAAAATCTGATTGTACACACGAGTACCCTGATGTTGATATTGAGGACAGATGATACAAACAAAAAAATGGATGTCTGGATACAGTATGTAGGTATATATTTTTTGGCTTAATTTTATTGCAAAAGATGCAAATAATAAATTTCTAGAATATCAAGAAATTGTAAACCTTCTGTGATGTTCAAAAGTCTGCCCTCCTGAAACCTTCCTTAGAAATCTATACATATATTTTTCACTTTAAATCTCAATTTTGTGAAATTTTGATTAAAAAATCAAAAACTACGCGATGAAACGTATTCATTTTACACATTTAAACATGACCAAAGTTGTTATTTTCAATTTTTTTGACATAAGTTTGTTTGTATCATCTGTCCTTAAAAAGATGCTTGAGTTTTTGTCTGACAAGATCTAAGTAGTTTTTGAAGACCAGTTCTTCCATCAAACTGTTTGAATTTCATGGCTATCAGCTGTGACCCGTTTTATCAGACCTGTTTTAAGCAGATCTTATTCAGAATCCTACACATGGGAAAACGAGAACACTAGCTCAATATCTAGAAATAACGTTGACTTTTTTTCAATTAACAAAGCTTAATTGCATTCCTGTATCAAAACGATTGAAATTCCAGTGATGTTGAAATTAAAGATACCACATAGTCTGTTTCATATTTGGATATTTTACTTGAAAAAGACTTTAACGGTACCCTAACTACAAAACTTTATCATAAACGTGATGACTTCAATTTCCAAGCGTCATCTTCCCTTACTTATGTAGCAATATACCCTAATCACCTGCATACGGGGTTAATATTTCTCAGTTGATTCCAAATGCAAGATCGTGCTCTACGCATAATTTCTAAAATTGACAAACAAGTTGATGAAACAAGAATAATATCAAATGTTCAATTTAAACTCAAAATGTCGTACGTTCTATGGTCGATACAATGACCTAATCAGCAATACAATCTATCTTTAATTCGAATGCTGATTGACGTGTACATTATGACCCAGTAATAAAAGATTCTGGGTATTATTAATAGTTTTCTCTGTCCATCCGTTTGTTTATTTGTTTGTTTGTCCGCAAAAACTTCAATCTTGCCTATAAAATTTGTTAGTGCTATGCCTTTCATTATTCACATGTGCGTTTCATGTTACAAGGCCTTTTGATGTTGACCTTGGTGTTTGACCCACTTTTGCAAAATTTTAAAAAATAAAACATTAACCTTGGCCAAAATTTTAAAATAGTTGGAGCTAGGGCTTTCACGCTTCTCGTGTGTATTTATTTTAACAATATCTTTCTTATGATGCCATAATTTTTTTTTACCTTTTTCACCCTGTCATTTAAATTTGACCAACTTAAAAAAAATAACCTTGGTCATAACTTTTGAATGGAAGCGTTTTGGCTTTCAAATTTCATAAGTTTAATTATCAAGATATTAAGTCATCATTTACAAACTGAATTGTCTACGGAATTTTTTCGTAATTTAACCATCATGACACGGAGAACACGACGGGTGTGACCGGTTGGTAGTGGATGTTCACTTTTCCATATCACCAGGCCCCGAGCCCATAAACTGAGAACAGCCTTAAGTCAAACTTTCAAACCAATATAACTTTCAAGATAATTTTGAATAATATTGAAACAAAATTTTCATCATATATTTGAATTTAAATATTATAGAAAATTGCAAATACACTCAAGATATTAAAAATCAAAATTTTGACTTAAGTTTATTGTTATGTGGTCTTGGCACCTGATCCCACACCTGACGTTTAAGAGGTCCGTGTTCGTTCTGCTCCTTATTTGTATTGTTTTATGGACTTTTGAGCTCGAATACTGTTCTCTTTATCTCAGAATATTTCGTTGATAAATTCTAGGGGAAAAAAGAAATTAAGGGTATTTGTAGAGCTTATAGCTATGGTTACTGAGGTAATTAAATTAATGAATAAATTCCCATTTACTAGATTGCAATGACTTCTTATCAGATAGATTCATCATCAAACAGCTTATCAAGTATCAGATATATGTATATGAAAAATATATCTTATTTTTGATTTAAAAAAAATATCTTGAAAACATGCATTTCAAATAGGAAAAAAAATATGCAATGATAAATGTTTATAATATGCCTATTTAAGACTTTGATGAATACACATATACATGGTATTAGTTTAAAATTATACATGAAAAACAGTATCGTTGTACATTGATATTTTTTGACAGCAAATGACAATTGATGGGTTTAAGAAGAGTGCAAATGAGTCTTTCAAAATTTTATCTGCTGTTACGAAAGGATGTTCCCAAAAACAAATGTTCCTTGTGTCTCATCAAGCTTTCTAATCAAACACTTCAGAAGATCCTCGAGTTACCATCTGATGTGGTTGCAGGTTACACGTACCCAACGGAGGATATTTTTCAGGATCTTGTAGGGCAATTTACCTTAAAAAGAGCCAAGTCTACACGAAAACCAATACAGGGTATACAATCAATTGTCAATAAGTTAAAAGACTTGACGTCAAATGAAAATGAAAACCCGAGCAAAACTGAACATAAAGAGTCATATAAAGATGAAAAGGGTTCAGAAAAAGAATCAATTCAAGAGATCGATGAATGGATGATTGAGATAAAAGCTACCAAATATGAAGAAAAAATGGGTGATCATTTTACAGAACAAAAAAAGAAAGATTGTAAAGATACTTTTAAAATTTATTCCAAACCATGTTCTAAAAGTCGGTCGTTAGACCAAGGTTGGGATGAAACTGATAAAATCCCTACACGCAAATGTTCTATAACATATGAAGAAACGAAACTAAATAAGAAAGGTTGGGATGAAACTGATAAAATTCCTGAAGGCAAATGCTCTATAATATATGAAGAAACGAAATCAAATAAGAAAAGTTGGGATGAAAGTGATAAAATTCCTCAACGCAAATGTTCTATAACATATGAAGAAACGAAATCAAATAAGAAAGGTTGGGATGAAACTGATAAAATTCCTGAAGGCAAATGCTCTATAACATATGAAGAAACGAAACCAAATAAGAAAGGTTGGGAGGAAACTGATAAAATTCCTGAAGGCAAATGCTCTATAATATATGAAGAAACGAAACCAAATAAGAAAGGTTGGGATGAAACTGATAAAATTCCTGAAGGCAAATGCTGTATTACATATGAAGAAACGAAATCAAATAAGATAGGCTGGGATGAAACTGATAAAATTCCTGAAGGCAAATGCTCTATAACATATGAAGGAAACCAAATAAGAAAATGAAACTGATAAAATTCCTGAAGGCAAATGCTGTATTACATATGAAGAAACGAAATCAAATAAGATAGGCTGGGATGAAACTGATAAAATTCCTGAAGGCAAATGCTCTATAACATATGAAGAAACGAAATCAAATAAGAAAAGTTGGGATGAAACTGATAAAATTCCTGAACGCAAATGTTCTATAACATATGAAGAAACGAAATCAAATAAGAAAGGTTGGGATGAAACTGATAAAATTCCTGAAGGCAAATGCTCTATAACATATGAAGAAACGAAACCAAATAAGAAAGGTTGGGAGGAAACTGATAAAATTCCTGAAGGCAAATGCTCTATAACATATGAAGAAACGAAACCAAATAAGAAAGGTTGGGATGAAACTGATAAAATTCCTGAAGGCAAATGCTGTATTACATATGAAGAAACGAAATCAAATAAGATAGGTTGGGATGAAACTGATAAAATTCCTGAAGGCAAATGCTCTATAACATATGAAGAAACGAAACCAAATAAGAAAGGTTGGGAGGAAACTGATAAAATTCCTGAAGGCAAATACTCTATAACATATGAAGAAACGAAATCAAATAAGAAAGGTTGGGAGGAAACTGATAAAATTCCTCAAGGCAAATGATCTATAATATATGAAGAAACGAAACCAAATAAGAAAGGTTGGGATGAAACTGATAAAATTCCTGAAGGCAAATGCTCTATAACATATGAAGAAACGAAACCAACTAAGAAAGTGGCTGATAATGCAGATAGATTTCTGGAAAAAAATCATTTCAAGAGATCGACGAGAGGATGATTGAGAAAAGAGCTACTAAATATGAAGACAAAATGGGTGATCATTTTACAGAACACAGAAAGAAAAGTTGCAGAGATACTTATAAAACTTATTCCAATCTATATTAAGACATAAAAGTTATGTAAGGGTTAATGTACAAGTAGCGCTCCATTTCTTAAAAGTAATGGAGACAAAAGATTGTTGAAAGACTTGATCTCCAATACCTTTATAGATACTGTCAATTTACAGGAAATGTATAGTGAATTCTTGCTCCTGATATATTTTACTCTGTTAGTTAGAAAATAAATTATATTGAGGAAAGTTGAAGACGATAGTATTATTATAAATGTTATTCCGAACTATGTTCCACGTCCCGGTCACAGACCAAAGATGGGATGAATATGATAAAATTCCTGAAAGCAAATGTTCTATAAAATATGCGAGAAAAGAAACCAAATAAAGACGCGTCTCACATTGCACAAGTATGGGAAAGAAGCGAGGAAAAAACCAAGAAATTTTCCAAAATCAGCTGGAATCATATTGGGGGAAATAAAAGACTACATCGGAAAGAAAATAGAGATTCGTGAGGCAATGCCAGGTACTTCTATATAAAAATATGAATATCAAATTTTTGAATGATACTTTTGAATTGAAAATACATTGAAAACTTTTATCTTTCAAATACATGTATGCATAATTATGAACAGAGCGTCATGAACATGAATTCACTCCGTGTTTTAAACTTCATTTGATTAGTCGAAGGAAAATATATTATCTCTTTATATGTGTGATTTGAAGGTAGTTCTTATTTTTTTTAAAAGAATAGTAATATAAACGTTTATTTGTTCTACGCTAGCTGTAGTGAGACTCTTTCAAGTGACATCGCGGAGGTGTATTCAGTTTGAGTAGAGCTATTTACACATGTCGTAACCCATTCAATTGTAGGGTATTTTTGTATTGTTATTAGCATTGGTCATTTGCAACATTATTTAATTAAAACGTTTTTGAAAGTGGTTTGTATTAATTGCTTTCGGGCCAAAGGATCATGAAACAGACTTTAACTTAAGTGAAAATTTAGTAGGTTACAATGCAAACAATACACAAAACAATGTCTGTATTCATATTCTCTGTAAAATGGAGCGAAGACAAAAAACAACCTAGAAATTCAGATTAAGAATTATTACATCGATTTGAATACCAAATTATGGCTTAATATTTTGTTTTGTTGAAAAGAAATCAACTTGAGAAGAAAAGTAGTCCTTACTGAAAACGACAAAAATGATGACGTTTTAGAACGTCACGGAGCAGCAGCAATTTTGTGTTTTACTCAAGAAAATCCTGAAAAATAAAATCTAAAAATGCTGGAATATCAAAAATTATATCACAAGCGAGTTGCGCATGTGTGTACAATTAAATAGTACAGTCAGTATTTGAGTGACAGAGACTCTGGATCGGATGAGGATAATCTGTGAAGAAACGGTTTAAATGTAAAAATCTAAAGAAAAAAAAATAAAAAGTGTGAACGCCAAGGAAAGACATATGCGCTTCAGAGTTGTTTATCCTGTGAAAGTAGAGTAAGGTAACAAAAAAATTAAAACTTTAACAAAGGAAATAATACAACGAGAGCAATTCTTAAAAAAATAATATGAAGTATTAGAAAATAGATTTAATGAGTGGGCATTGGATTATTCTGTGTGAAATGTATAGGGATAGTACATGTACAGTTTTTTTTTATTTATTTATTCTTGACGCTATGTTTTGACGTTACATTGCCGTTTAGTGTGCTCCGCGGGTACAAAACATGTTGATTTTAAAAGGAAGATAATTGATTTCTGTTATATCGAATGGAATGAAACCTCACACACCAACAAAACAAATATTTTAAGGATACGAATGCAAGGCGTCACGTGATCGACTCATGTGGTGTTAAAAGCTGAACACGATTCGTAAAAGAAATGTGTCCGCCATTTTTGTTCCCGAGTCTCGCTACTCTGCAGACCCCCATAAATAGGGAAGAACTTGGTCACTGTTCAGTGTAATCAGTCGACACCGGTGTAGACGGACGTATGATATACAGGACTCGGTAGCGAGAATAATAACGTAATACTTCGTCTAATGCAGGAAAGTAAGATACCAAATAAATTTACAATTATAGTTGTACATGTCAGTGCAGTATACAAACAACACATATACACGTAACTGCAATAAAATATAAACTAGAGGTACTGTGAGCAATGAGCTCACTAAATGATACCCCCCGCCTCCCATATGATTATAACTGATGACAAAGTCCATGATTTGCTGTGGCCGGGAAAGCCAAAATGTGTGTCGGATCAAAAAGTAAAATAGGAGGTGCACAATGGCAATATATAATAAGGATTCTGTGAAAGTTTCATTAAATTTCACTCATTGGTATAAGAGGAGTTGCGGTTAAGAGATGGGTACCCTAAAGCGTAACAGACGGACGGCCGGCCGGACGGACGGACGGACAGACGGACAGACGGACGGACGGAAATCCCGATTACTATATACCTTCCCACTTTTCAAGCGGGGGGTATAACAAAGGTAATGCAAGATAACCAGCACGAACACGGGTCGCCATTCCACGCTGATATCCGTGACAATAAAGCAGCCAGGTGTAACGAATGCGACGAGTATACCCTAGCGTTGATGTATTGTAGATAATGCTAGCGAAAGTGGCGTATGCCTATTTACGAGTCGTGTTCAGCTTTAAGAAAAAATGTTTACTGTAACCATTTCCGGAATAACGTCAGTAAGGAGCTTGATACAACTGCGCTCATGACAAAAGGATAATTTTTTCTAGAAGAGAGAAAGAATGCTAAAAGTTTTGACGATGAGAGTGTTGGTGAGCGTTGACGTCGATTTTTTTTTTATCTACGATATGTTTTACAATTTGACACGTCTAGCTAACGAGAATTGAAATCTAATTCATCAAAAAAATTTATTTATTTATATCTGGATCTTTCTGTCCTCTGTAGTTTTCATTAAATATTAGAATTTTATTCAAGATCGTCTTTTACCATAGGATCTACATCTTTGTATAGATCATATTCATTTCCTAAGAGCTTCAGACGGATGAACAGATGAACGAAAGCGATTTTGATGTAAACTTATATAGGTCTAGACCAGTTTTTTAAAAAATCGAAGAGGAATTTATTTTCAACAAAAAGATCTTTAACGTTTTCAACATTTACATCGATCATGCAAAAATTAAATCATTGGTGCATATTATTGACTACTGTTGTAAAATGAGTGAAACAAGGCAAGTTATACCTAAAAATGAGAAAAATTCATTATGCGGATTTTTTTCACGGACCCTTGCAATCCCTTCCTTAAGTATTATAGTGTGCTTATTTTAAATTTCTAGTGAGTAATATAACAACTTTTCGAACAAACCTCGTACATGTTAGATAGAACTTTTTGAAGCCACTTCCAAAAATATTTTATATTTTTTCACACATATTCTTTAAAAATAAAAAAAAAATACACTACAAAATATTTAGGAGGAAATATATGGAGATAATAAATAGTATTCAAGCTAAAAAAAACGGGCAAAAATGGACCTCCAAAACATCAGAGGTGGAATCAGGTGCCATGGAAGTGTGAGCACCTCTGCCGGCGTGTCACATCCGCTAGGTGCTCCTCGATCGTCATGATCAGGAGATAACGGAAAAATATGTCGACAATTCAGTGTGTAAATAATAGTCCATCAATAAGTATGAAAATTGTCCGTCAGCATTTGACTCAACGATAAATTGTTTTCCCTAACAAAGTTCATTGTTTCGACCATACGAAACTAACGAAATGATGACGTTAATCGAGACTGCTGATATTGTTTCATCAACTTGTTTCTCAATAATTTACCTCGTTTTAGAAATTGTTCGCACTTAGAGCATGCTGAAAAAGTAATGGAAGTTGATGAATGAAAAGTTAAAGTCGTCACGTTTATCATAGAGCTTGAATGTAAGATTACCATTAACGTCTTTTTCAAGATGTATATCCTTAATAAGAAACATATGTTGTAGACTCTGTGATATCTTTTATTTCAAGCTCACTGGGATATATCGTATCGACATAAGAATGGAAATAATCATTGTTAATTTGTTGACAATTTGTCGTCGATACATGTATATCTTAAGGACAAGTTGAAGGCCACAGCAAGTGTTTTCTTCTTTTCTCGCATAAGATTATGGACAAATATTGAAAAAAAAAATTATGCCCTATTTTTAACATGCGACATGCGCCATCCCATTGTTTAAGTTTTACTAGGTGATTACACCTCCTATACCCGATTTCGCGGATTCAGAGATACACTTATATCGGGTATTATATGCGATTTCACGGATAATACCCGATTTCGAGTATTCTCTCTGACCTGTTGAAGGCCACAGTAAGTGTTTTCTTCTTTTCACGCATAAGATTTTGCATAAATTCTGCTTCATATGAATACAAACATAGGTCTGCTAATAACGGAGCGCAATTGGTTCCCATGGGAATTTCAATAGATTATTGGAATACCTGGTCTCCAAAAACCACATAGATATTGTCAATCAGACTCAAGCATCTTCTTGATGTCAACTTCAGAGTACTTGTGTGTGCAATCAGAATGTGTTTTAACAAAACAATTTTGCAAATGGCCAATGACCAGGTAAGTAAATTTATAATTCTAGTCCAATCAATATCTAAATAAGTAAATATATATTTAACTAGAGCAAAGCTCGTTGCAAAGCAACGAGTAGGTCTTCCGTCCTGTTTGACCGGAAGTAGCTTTCATTTTTAACAAAAATGAGAAATAACGCCCAAAAATGCTTTGAATCCTCTAAAGCTATGTTAATTAATGCAAAAATAAGCCATTTTTTGCTACTTCCGGTTTAACCGGAAGTGACGATGACACACGGAAAATTAATTTTTAAGCTCCCAGAGACGGGTACCTGTAAAGTGCGAAACGAAATAGAAACGAAACGAAACGAAACGAACTGAAACGAAACGAAATCTGCCGAAACGAAACGAAATCTACCGAAACGAAATGAAACCTACCGAAACGAAACGAAATCACGACGAAACGAAACCTGCCGAAACGAAACGAAACAAAACTATCAAAATGTTTGGGTTTTTTTTTCAAATCAGGGTACATGTATATAATTATATATGTGTAACTGCATGTGGACTTTTTTTTAATCAAATAAAATTTATATATATTATAGTTCAAGCATGTGTTGTTGTATTGCGAATGTCTTAAAACATAGGATAAACCCACGACTTAGAGTATTTAGTAATCCATTCCGAGGTGTCTGGTTTTATTGTTCAGTTATACATGTAACTACAACAGGAATCTTGTGTATCCTTTCTACGTACATACAGTCCTTTTTTATCGAGGTAATTTTCGAGGAAGAAATGAGTGGTTTGCAATAAAGAGGCTCCATAAGAGACGTCGAAAACGATTTAACTGACAAGAAAAAAGTCTCTCAAAGCAAACGATGTCAATTTTAAGTAGGTAAATCATTCAGTAAGATATTAATAAAATATGACATAGGCGTTGGAAGCGGGGGGTGGGTGTGTTAGCCCCCCCCCCCCAAAAAAAAAATTTCTTTTTTTTTGCAAAGATATATATTATATAGGCATTAACCTTTTTGTTGATTAACCCCCCCTTTTAGTATCCTTCCGACGCGTATGCCTATGTATGAGCTTGAAGCGAACCCGTGGTGCTTGAACTATATAAATTTCATATGAAGTAAAAATAGACAATATAATCATTCTGAAAGTTTTGTTTCGTTTCGTTTCGGCAGGTTTCGTTTTGATTTCATTTCGTTTCGTCTTGATTTCGTTTCGTTTCGGTAGGTTTCGTTTCGTTTCGGTATATTTCGTTTCGTTTCGGCAGATTTCGTTTCGTTTCAGTTCGTTTCGTTTCGTTTCGTTTCTATTTCGTTTCGCACTTTACAGGTACCCTCCCAGAGACATATGTTACCCAAAACATGTCAAAAACGGCAAAAATACGCGTTTTCCGACTACTTCCGGTTTGGCCGGAAGTGACGACGCTGGACGTATTTTGACGATTTCATTAGATTAAGCTTGACATTTTCAACAACTTTGCTTCTTTGATGTATAACAAATTCTCAATACTTTTTGAGACGTCTGGAAAAAACTTTTGGCCCCTCTAGTTCCCTTAATTTAGGGGTCATCCCTTTTTCCGACATATCATTTGAAAGATCTACTAATTCTGCACAAATTATGTTCTATATATTTTAACAAAATATTTTTAGGATAGAAGATAAAAAGCAAAATATGAGTAATTTTTGGCTCTTTTAAGCGTTCTAATTTTTGACCCCTATATAGCGCCATTTTGAATAGAGAAATCGAAAAACAAAAACCGATGTGCACAACTTCAATCCTTCTATTATCTAAAATCAGTAGAATTTCTGCTCCAGCTTTAGCCGTCTCTGAGCCTTTGTCTGGAAACGAAAGCCTATAAATTTTCGTTTAAAGGGAAATAACTCAAAACCGGAAGTGACGTTTTGAAATTTTAGTCAGCATTCTGATAGAGTTTATAAATATCTATAATCTCTGAAAATTTGAGCGAAATCCGTTGAAAAATGAGTGAGATATGAGGCCTCAAAGTTGCGGTCTAGGAAGCAGAAGAAAAAAAAAGAATAATAATCTTTACCAACAGAATCAGTAGAAGGTCTTCCGTTGGAAACGGAAGACTTTAATTATGGCCATAAAATTTCAAAAGTAGGTCACAGTAATCCAATTTTCAGTAAACGATTTTTTACGACCAAAGATGCATCAACTGTCAAAGTTTTATGGTCAAAGGCCTGAAAATGTCCAAAATATACCTCTAAAACAATATGAAATTGAATGCCTATTTGTTAGTTCACCTGTACCAAAGGCTCATGTGAGCTTTTCTGATTCAAATCTGTCTGTTGTTTGTTGTTGTTGTAAAAATGTTGGAATCATTGTGAGGTAATGTAGATTCAGTTTTGTTCAAATCCCCCTAGGGGAGCAAGATCATCAAATAGTGATGTTTTACATAGGATTAATAAAAATAATCTTAGACTAGAGCAAAGCTCGTTGCAAAGCAACGAGTAGGTCTTCCGTCCTGTTTGACCAGAAGTAGCTTTCATTTTTAACAAAAATGAGAAATAACGCCCAAAAATGCTTTGAATCCTCTAAAGCTATGTTAATTAATGCAAAAATAAGCCATTTTTGCTACTTCCGGTTTGACAGGAAGTGACGACGACGCACAGAAAATTAATTTTTAAGCTCCCAGAGACATATGTTACCCAAAAACTTGTCCAAAACGGCAAAAATACGCGTTTTTCGACTACTTCCGGTTTGGCCGGAAATGACGACGCTGGACGTATTTTGACGACTCCATTAGATTAAGCTTGACATTTTCAATAACTTTGCTTCTTTGATGTGTAACAAATTCTCAATACTCTTTGAGATATATGGAAAAAACTTTTGGCCCCTCTAGATCCCTTAATTTAGGGTCAGCCCTTTTTCAACATATCATTTGAAAGATCTTCTAATTCTGCACAAATGATGTTCTATATATTTTAACAAAATATTTTTAGTTTAGAAGATAAAAAGCAAAATATGAGTAATTTTTGGTTCTTTTAAGCGTTCTAATTTTTGACCCCTATATAGCGCCATTTTGAATAGAGAAATTGAAAAACAAAAACCGATGTGCACAACTTCAATCCTTCAATTATCTAAAATCAGTAGAATTTCTGCTCCAGCTTTAGCCGTCTCTGAGCCTTTGTCTGGAAACGAAAGCCTATAAATTTTCGTTTAAAGGGAAATAACTCAAAACCGGAAGTGACTTTTTGAAATTTTAGTCAGCATTCTGATAGAGTTTATAAATGTCTATAACCTCTGAAAATTTGAGCGAAATCCATTGAGAAATGAGTGAGATATGAGGCCTCAAAGTTGCGGTCTAGGAAGCAGAAGAAAAAAAAGAATAATAATCTTTACCAACAGAATCAGTAGAAGGTCTTCCATTGGAAATGGAAGACCTTAAAAATCTTCCTCTAAAGAACAGTAAAACTTTGATTAATCATATTTATAAGGAAGCATCCTCAGGTAGTGAAGATTCAAGTTTGTTCAAATCATGATCACCGGGAGCAGGTTGGGGCCACAATGTTCTGTAAAAGTTTTGCATAGGAAAAAATCTTTAAAAATCTTCACAAGAACAAAATAGCCAGTACTGGTCAAAATAATGTAAAAGCATCCTCTGCTAATATAGATTTCAAGCTGAAAACTCGCACAAATCAATACGTAACAGTACTGTAGTGCAGACTTAAAAGTTATACTTTTTTAAAAAATTAGCGTTATAGTTACTGCATCTTGGATGGACTGTGCAGTTGTCAATGACAACTGAAGCTACCATCTGAGTTCAGGAGATTCCTGCTCCGCATCTTAAAAAGTCATTTGCTTCCTTTAGGCTAGTTTTTATGAAACAGTTGTAAATGATTTGATCACAAGATTTTTCATCCACTGTGATTTTTGTTTCGGTTCTTTGTTTAAAAAAAGTACCCCAGACCTCTAATAAATCTCAATCATTTAAATCTATTGCCGTTAATTAGAAACTGTTCAAGAGTTAGACTATAAAAACAATAATTGAATATCCTTGTTTATTTGTGTTTCATCCTGATGATCATTTGAAAGTCAAATTTTTTCACGTATTAAGAACATTCTTAACAATCCACCTATTTAGGTCCATCACTTAATCCCATCTTTTTACAGTTTTTGCCTTTCTTTATAATTATTATAAAATTAGCCTTTTCTTCTCTTTTTTTCCAGTTCACCCTTTGAGGGCCTCTATTTCTTTTTGCCTTTCTTCCCCTTTCCCCCTGTGAGGGCCTCTGGGTCCTGACCCTGGGCCACTGCTAGCTGTCTCTTTAGATCTAGTAACACTGCCACCTCGGAGTCTATCTGTGATTTCTCTGCTTTCTGGGATTTCAAATCCCGCACTTTTAATCCCTGAAATAAACAAAGTTCAAACTAAAAACCAGAAGTCTCTGTCGAGACTGAAGCTCTACTGGTTTGTACTTATAGCAAAGGAAGAGAAAAGTACTTAAGCAGTTGGAAATTGAAACTTTTCAACAGATAAATAGAATAATTATCCTTGATTAAGTCTCTTTATGTTCTTAGTGCAGTCTACTTGCATGCAACATTTATATTATAATCAGACTAAAATTGTATTTGGAGTAGCATTTTGAAAGAATTTCACAGAAATTTCTATTATTAGTAACCACGGCAACACCGTTCATCGAAATCAAAAACCGCTACACAGAATTATGTATCTTACTGTAGTCTACTTGTGTGCCAAGTAATATTGAAATCAGACTAAAACTGTAGGAGGAGTAGCATTTTGAAAGAATTTCACAGAAATTTCTATTTTTAGTAACCACGGCAACACCGTTCATCGAAATCAAAAACCGATACATAGAATTGTGTATCTTAGTGTAGTCTACTTGTGTGCCAAGTTATATTGAAATCAGACTAAAACTGTAGGAGGAGTAGCATTTTGAAAGAATTTCACAGAAATTTCTATTTTTAGTAACAACGGCAACACCGTTCATCGAAATCAAAAACTGATAAACAGAATTATGTATCTTATTGTAGTCTACTTGTGTGCCAAGTTATATTGAAATCAGACTAAAACTGTAGAAGGAGTAGCATTTTGAAAGAATTTCACAGAAATTTCTATTTTTAGTAACCACGGCAACACCGTTCATCGAAATCAAAAACCGATATATAGAATTGTGTATCTTAGTGTAGTCTACTTGTGTGCCAAGTTATATTGAAATCAGACTAAAACTGTAGGAGGAGTAGCATTTTGAAAGAATTTCACAGAAATTTCTATTTTTAGTAACCACGGCAACACCGTTCATCGAAATCAAAAACCGATATATAGAATTGTGTATCTTAGTGTAGTCTACTTGTGTGCCAAGTTATATTGAAATCAGACTAAAACTGTAGAAGGAGTAGCATTTTGAAAGAATTTCACAGAAATTTCTATTTTTAGTAACCACGGCAACATCGTTCATCGAAATCAAAAACCGATACACAGAATTGTGTATCTTAGTGTAGTCTACTTGTGTGCCAAGTTATATTGTAATCAGACTAAAACTGTAGGAGGAGTAGCATTTTGAAAGAATTTCACAGAAATTTCTATTTTTAGTAACCACGGCAACACCGTTCATCGAAATCAAAATCTGATACACAGAATTATGTATCTTAGTGTAGTCTACTTGTGTGCCAAGTTATACTGAAATTAGACTAAAACTGTAGGAGGAGTAGCATTTTGAAAGAATTTCACAGAAATTTCTATTTTTAGTAACCACGGCAACACCGTTCATCAAAATCAAAAATCGATATACAGAATTATGTATCTTAGTGTAGTCTACTTGTGTGCCAAGTTATATTGAAATTGGACCAAAACTGTAGGAGGAGTAGCATTTTGAAAAATTGTTTACAGACAGACAGACGGACAGACAGACAGACAGACGGACGGACGACGGACGCATTACTATCGCATAAGCTCTTCTGGTCTCTGACCAGTAGAGCTAAAAAACTAACGATTTCTTGCTATGATTTAGTAAAAACAATTCCTTCTAAGTATAAATCTGTTAAAGAACCAACGAAAACTTGTGAGATTTTAGTAAGTTATGTCCCATACCTGTTGAGCTACAGCCTCAGTTAGCCTCTCTACTTCTTTACTGTCAACAGCTCCATTCACTGCAGGTGCTTCAGCTTTCTTATTCTCCTAACAAAAAATTAAGTTTTCAGATTTTTTTTTCAAAATCAAGTAATTCATCAATTAAATTAATTACAAGGCATTTTTTTTTAGATGCTGAAATGATAAAACTAAGCACAATACTGTAAAAATCACATATTTTCATGGAGTCAAATTTTCAAGGTTTTAGGAAAAATATTGGTTTGTGAGGATTTGATTTCTTAGTTGGAAAATGTTTACTAGTATATGATATATAAAATTTTACAATTCAAAGTGGTCATAAATTCATGGGTCTCTCTATACCTTGAAAACAACAAAAATTAAACCACTGTGAAAATTAGTGATCTCACAGTATCTGAATTGAATCTTGAGAATATACCATTACCTTGGCTGCTGACTTATTTGCCTGTCCACTATTCTGTTTGTCTCCCCCCTTCTTTGCCTGTTTGCTGTTTTGTTTGCCTCCCCCTGGTGCTGGTTCTCCACTGATGTCTGTTAACTGTTTCTTCAGGGCCAGTAACTTTGTCACCTCCTCATTAATCACAGCCTTGTCTGCTTTCTTAGCTTTCAATTCCCTCACAACATTACCCTGAAAGAGAATATACAATGTACTGTTTATTGACAATAAATACTTGTATTACATTTCAAACATGTTCATACCTAAATATTAATTTAATACAAAAAGAAGCCAATGTGATGCAATGCAAAATTTTAAACTTTTCATATCTTGAAAGAAGGCAATCTTTTATTTATGTCAAAACATGAAGAACTGCATTGAAACAAAAAATCATGTGTACATACCTGAGCCGTAATGTCATCATTCAGTTTCTGAATCTCCTCAGTGCTTCCTGAAGCAGTCTACAAATTAATACAGATATTGCTCAGTAAAAAATTAATTATTTTTAGTCTCAATTACTTGCTGTTTTGACTAAAACTTAAAAGCCTATCCCTTACTTGTATCCTACTTACATTTCACCAAATGAATGCTTATGTATCAAAGTACTCAAAGATGCCACAATAACTATATATTTTCTGCTTTGTAAAATTTTCTAACAAAAGACTCCAATTATTGTGAAAATATCTTTAATCTTTTTGAATTCTGAGTCGTCCAATGATTTCTTGTGTACTCACTTTTTTGAAGGATTTATGTGTTAAGTTATTCTGAGTTCACTCACTTTTTTGGAGGAGGATTTCTGCGGAGCAGGTTCCCCCTCGAATCGTTTCTTCATCTCCTGAATTTTGGAAGCCTCTATTTTTTCAAACAGAGGACTGGGCTGAAAACCAACATATTAACATCCTAAAGATTCAGGTCCAAGAATTAGAGCAATAATTTACCCAAAATTTCCATTATCATTTATCTTCCTAAATGTATTGTTTAATTAATTTTAAAATCATTTTTTCTTATTTTGCACAAGCTCCAAGTATTTTTGAGAAGCAGACTAGTGTCACTGTAGATCTGTACGTACCTTGCCTATTTACAGTAGATCTGTACGTACCTTGCCTATTTTGTGTCCCGGTGGGAGATGACACACAAACACCCGGTGGATGACGTTACACTCGTCCGGCGTCTTCAGCTGATCCTGGATGGTCGCGCTGACCCTCGGCATGTACGGCTGGACGAGTACGGACAGAAGAGTGGCCAAGTTAGCAGAGAGACTGACCACAGTACCAGCACGAGTTCTGGAAAAAATCAGAGAAAAGAGTGGCTGTTTAAAAAAGTTAATCCCTGTTTCTTGTGAAAAACATTCTTTGACCATAAATGTACTTTTCTCCACGGGTCATATTTCCAGGAAATCACTATTTTAAGATGGTACTTCAAGTAAACTGAGAATATTTCTGACAGTCTGTAAATTTTGCGACTACATTCATAAACTAAATTTTTTGACTACGTTCATAGACTAAATTAATGATACTTGGAAAAAAAGTATGTCTACAGAATTTAATGTAAACTTACTTGTCTGTCTGACTGCCTTTCACTAAGACCCAGGGTTTGTTGGCCTGCATGTACTGATTCCCCAGCCTTGATATACTTAGAATATTTCTGATCGAATCTCTCAACCTGAAATAAATATGGAGGTATATCTAAAACAGCTTTTTTCCAAAGATAACAATTTAATCATTATTCAATATTTATGTAAAACACCTGCCATTTTATTGTTATCCAAATATCCAGAGAAGTGATCAATTGTAGTGACTCTTTGTACACATCTTCCAGTTTGAAAATTTTAAACAGGTTTTAAAAAAAATGAACATTTCCACATAAATCTTGGGACTGTGAAAATTGTAATTAATTAATAATGATATTATCACAACTGCCCTTCCTTGATTGGTGGAATGGTGCTATCTTACTTGATTGGTGGAATGGTGCTATCTTACTTGATTGATGGAATGGTGCTAGCTTACTTGATTTGCTCCATGTTGTCTATGTAGGTCTGCAGTTCTCTATTGACTAGAGCCAACAGATGGAAATCTTCCTCTGTCAGGTTCATCTCCTGAATCTCTCCTCCAAAGTTATTACTGACAAACATTAATGCCCTGAAACATAATACAGCCCTCCAAAGTTATTACTGACAAACTTTAATGCCCTGCAACATAGAATATTCCTCTAAAGTTGTTCAGAGCCACCTTATACATGTTGTATAATATTGTTCATATAATGATGATTTTAATTCATGTCAAATATTCTACCACTGTTGTTGTCTTCAATTCAAATAAAACCTGTACATGAAGGCTTTATATAAAAACGTTACCTGTTGATGAAGTTTCCTAAGTTATTCAGAAGTTCACTGTTGTTTTTCAGCTGAAAATCGTCCCAGCTAAAACTGCTGTCCTATAAAGTTAGACCAGTTATCTTTATAAAAATACCAATATTCACTGCATCAAAACAAATGTAAGTTGTGAGCAGATTTTCATTTAAAAACAAACACTCACCTGTGATTCTGCTCGTACATACAACACTCACCTGTGATTCTGGTCGTACATACAACAGGTAAAATCTGAAGACATCGGCGGGGATTCCGGTCTCTTTAGCCATGTGACCAAACACCCCTGTCCCTCGACTCTTGGAGAACTTTGTATCCTCATAATTCAGGTACTCTATCATAAGACACCCAAATAAAATCTATGTCATGTCTACAGTATTAATAAGGACTTAAGTGTTTTTTAAATCAATATTTACACTAAAGCCTTCAAAATATGAAGCCAACTTATTTAAGTGCACATACAATATACGATACGCATAAATTACAGCAGCTTCTGGAATTTATACAAAAATCCTCCATCATTTTTTCATTGATGCAGTATCATGAATTTCCATTTATGCTCTAACAAAGATTAGAGGAGCAAAAGAACAGCCACTGCTGTCAGAAAAACAAATAAACTTATACATGTATTTGTATATTGATATATTCTTACCTGTCGCTGACATGTGGTTGACAACTGTGTAATTATCGTTAGCTCCCAGGAGTGTGGAGGGAAATATCACAGAGTGGAAGGGAACATTGTCTTTACCCAAAAAGTTAAACAGCTCAACCTGGAAATAAGCACAGAGATGAAGAAATTATGTACATGTATGTAATAATCATATAAAATCTGTACTGCCTGCATTGTAACCATGCAACAAGAAGAGAAGATTGTGTTGAAATTTCGAGCAGCTGCATGAGTAGTTGCTTAGAAAACTGCCACCAAATATGTTACTGACACACAGACAGACAAACACACAAGGGTAAAACAGTATACCCCTCTCTCCTTCAGAGCGGGGATATAAGCGGGGATATAATTAATTTTCATAAAAGGTATCCCAAGTTTATCTAAAAATAAAATTAAGAAACTAAGAGAGATTTGTTAACGTTTCTTGCTTTTTGTCGTTACCTGTTTGGGGTTTTTCCACCATTTTTCCCACTGGTCAGTGTAACAAGCTGTGGCCGATATGTATCCAATTGGAGCATCATACCACACGTAAAACACCTGTAAAAATCACAGGTAAAACACTTGAAATAATCATACCACACGTAAAACACCTGTAAAAATCACAGGTAAAACACCTGAAAAAATCACAGGTAAAACACCTGAAATAATCATACCACAGGTAAAACACCTGAAAAAATCACAGGTAAAACACCTGAAATAATCATACCACACGTAAAACACCTGAAATAATCATACCACACGTAAAACACCTGAAAAAATCACAGGTAAAACACCTGAAATAATCATACCACAGGTAAAACACCTGAAAAAATCATACCACACGTAAAACACCTGAAAAAATCACAGGTAAAACACCTGAAATAATCACAGGTAAAATACCTGAAATAATCATACCACACATAAAACACCTGAAAAAATCACAGGTAAAACACCTGAAATAATCATACCACAGGTAAAACACCTGAAAAAATCACAGGTAAAACACCTGAAAAAATCACAGGTAAAACACCTGAAATAATCATACCACACGTAAAACACCTGAAAAAATCACAGGTAAAACACCTGATATGTGAATACAGCATTTAATGATGGCATCCCACCTAGGAATCAATAACGCATGGTATTCAATTTCTCAGCACCAAGCCACTAACAGGTGCTGCTGTGGGACAGACCACATCCAAAAATAAGAATTCGGTGCTTATATGCTAGCTGAACCCAATTGAATTAATCAAACTAAATCTTTAATCTGATTCCTTACTCTTTCCATTAATTTTTTTCACTTAAACATAATGTTAATTCCACTTCTAATGTAGAGGGAGAGCCTAATTTAAATATCTTATTTTGTCTTTGACCCATTTAAAGGTATTGAAAAAACTTCTACATGTATTTTACTTTGTGTTAAACCCTTCATAGATTATTGATTGATTGACTGATTTTATATTGTTTAACGCCAATTCGGCAATATTTCAGCCATATTTTGGCTGTCCTCTTAGATTACAAAAATGCCGTATTTTACAAAAATGCCTTATTCTATCTTATTTTATCAGTGAACCCCTCTAAGGGTACAGGAATGTCCCAATTGAGATCTTACTTTATCAGTGAATCTCTCTAAGGGTACAGGAATGCCCCACTTGAGATCTTACTTTATCAGTGAAGCCCTCTAAGGGTACAGGATTGCCCCATTTAATATCTTACTTTATCAGTGAACCTCTCTAAGGGTACAGGATTGCCCCATTTAATATCTTACTTTATCAGTGAACCCCTCTAAGGGTACAGGAATGTCCCAATTGAGATCTTACTTTATCAGTGAACCTCTCTAAGGGTACAGGAATGCCCCACTTGAGATCTTACTTTATCAGTGAAGCCCTCTAAGGGTACAGGATTGCCCCATTTAATATCTTACTTTATCAGTGAACCTCTCTAAGGGTACAGGATTGCCCCATTTAATATCTTACTTTATCAGTGAACCTCTCTAAGGGTACAGGATTGCCCCATTTAATATCTTACTTTATCAGTGAACCTCTCTAAGGGTACAGGAATGCCCCATTTAATATCTTACTTTATCAGTGAACCTCTCTAAGGGTACAGGAATGCCCCATTTAATATCTTACTTTGTCAGTGAACCCCTCTAAGGGTACAGCAATGCCCCATTTAATATCTTACTTTGTCAGTGAACCCCTCTAAGGGTACTGGAATGCCCCACTTGAGATCTCGGCTGATACAGCGCGGTTTGAGTCCATCCCGCAACCACGAGTTCGTGATGACCCGAGCGTTGTTTGTCCAGATCCCTTTATCAAACACTGTGTTAAGGTGAGTCTGTAGCTTACTCTCAATCTGTTGAGGAAATTAAAATTATATTTTTCTATATACATGCATAGAAAGGTCTTAATTGCAGGTAATAAATCATTTAAACTTTTTTTTTTTTTTCATTTTTATATAATTTAATTTCAGTTGTAACACGTCATTTGATTGGGTAAAAGATTTAATCCATTTCGTATAACATAACTTGCCTACGTCACAATGAGTTACGTCAAAAACGTATCACTCCGCTTGACGTTAATTTTAAAATAATGCTCAATGTGAAGCCTTTTTCTGGAGGAAATATTGTCTCATTGTCTACATTGAAATTAAATTATAAGAAATGAAGCTTATTTCAACTTATGTTATCCGATATAACAAAACTTGGGGCAGTTTACGCTTATTTATAAACCGCTTCGCGGTTTATAAAGCGTAAACTGCCCCAAGTTATGTTATATCGGATAACATAAGTTGAAATAAGCTTCATTCCTTAAATGTATGTTTAGATGCTTTGATTAAATATACATGTAAATGCAGACTTTGGATAATAAAAAAAAAAACTTGTTTTATCACTGATTCCAAATAACCAATCAAAACTATACACTTCTTGCCTTTGGTAATTCCAGAAATATTAATTACATATAACCAATCAAATCTCTTGACACTTCCTACCTTTGGTAAGTCCAGAAACAAGTGTTGTGAAGATTTGACCATTGGAATTCCCTGACAGACTTTACATTTAGGGTCTCTTAGATCGATAGCATTCAGTAACTTCCCACACCCGTCACATTGATCACCACGGGCATCGTCATAGCCACAGAGTGGGCAAGTGCCCTCAACAAAGCGGTCTGCCAAAAACCTGTCACAGAAATTAACAAATTACAAATTAAACAACACTGGTCACTGCGGGAGTTGTCATAGCCACAGAGTGGGCAGGTGCCCTCAACAAAGCGGTCAGCCAAAAACCTGTCACACACAAGACACATTAATCAACACTGTCATTGTTCTAATATCAAATTTGTGATTTAGCTTTTTATGGAGGTTACACATTTGCAATTTTTATATTTGCTAGTACAAGTTAGTTGTAAATTTCAAAAATATTTCTGAGAATTCTCTACTGTGAAGCCCTTACCTTAGACATTTTTGACACTGCAGTTGCTCTATACTGTCCCTGAGTATAAATCCATTCTTCTCTAGCTTCCAGAATATTTCCTGGGCAATCCTGTTAGTAAGTTCATCATTTTATTAAATACATCTAGACATTGCCAAATGCTTTATCCTCATAATGCAGAAATTAAGATGTCACCAACATGACTTGTATGATAACTGTTTTTTTTATGTCTTTACTAAAAAATTTTCATCTGTTTCTTTATTGTGAAAACAATATTTATACGAGTATTCAATAACCAGCCTCTTTATTCTGAACTCTAGGAATTTTAACACAGTATAACATTTGCTGTCACTACCGGCTGGTATTAAAACTTTGATCATGTCCATGCATACTTAGTCTGTTCTGGTATAGAAGTCCTGCCGAATTTATCAAATGAGATGTTGAACCAGTCGTAGATTTCTCTGTGTATTTTGTTGTATTTATCACAGATCTCCCGCGGAGTTATCCCCTCCTCGATGGCTTTCGTCTCAGTGGCTGTTCCGTATTCATCTGTCCCACAAATGTACAGGCAGTTATAGTTCCTCAGACGACAGTATCTGTAGAATGTTAGAGAAATTAAGTCTATTTGAGTAAAGGCTTGGTTTTTTTTTTGTTTTTTTTTTTGAGAATTCCAAATGAACATATGCATTTGCTTTTGAAATACGTATGAATCAAATTTGTCATAAATTTAGATAACAAATATTTTTATATTCAAATAAACCATGAATTTTAGAATTTTTTTTTTTTTTTTGTTTTTTTTTTTAATAAGAATGCACAAAATTTATTTTTGCCAAGAATCATGAATCACTCTTTAATTACATGCAAAAGAATGATTCACTTTCGAATACATGTATCTGTTGATAGATTTATTACTTATTTTTAAAACAGATGGTGGATACGAACCTTGAGAAGACGTCAGCACTAAGAACACAGCCAATAATGTTACCAAGGTGAGGCACATTATTTACATAAGGGAGAGCACTTGTGATCAAAAGATTTCTCTCCCCTGAATTTGGTAAACTGAAAATAAGAAAATTGATTTATTTTTTGTTTTACTTAGGTTCCATGCAGTATAAAATGATAAAACAAAAATAAACAAAGTATTTTAAAAAGTTCAATTCATGAATACCATAAAGCTTGGTTTGTGTGCAAATTTGCTAACATTTGATATTCATCTACTGAAAGCTCTGATGTAATACATTTTTTACATAATCTTTCTCGGAGACACATGTCAATCCCTCTCTGTTACTGTACTTACATGGGGTGTTTCCTCTCTCTGGGTAGAGGACATTTTGACTTGCCGGTCTTCCAAGATTCTTTGGCAGTCTGAATTTCCTCTGCTGAGGCTTCTTTAACAAGCTTTATAAAATGAGGCAATAAATTCAAGAACATCAGTCAGATTTGTGGAAAGAACTATATGCAGTATTTTGCATATATTTGCCCCCACAAAAGTCAAATTTTGAAAACTTCCTGAAATATGCTGAATTCAATAAATTGTATGAGAAATATAAATTAACAGAAAATATTATAGTGTCAAAGCAGTGTATTCACAATTTTTGTTTTTATGACGTCACAAACTAGTCCGATTTTATATCCTTTTTCAGAAATAGGACAAAATGGACAAAATTTACACAATTTTAGCTTTAAAATTTATAGAGCACAAGTTTGTTCAGGAACAATATTGACATAGTTAATTGATATTATCATTCTACACATTATATCAAAATATTGATCCTGCATGAACACACATGCACTTTTACTCAAAATATCGACGAAATATGTACATTTTTTTGTAAAATTCATAAAACACTGAAATTTACGTCATGTTTGTGATGTCATTACGTACATATGGCGTCATTACTTATGAAAATATTCAGTGCTTTGAAGTCAGCATATTCTCCCCTGTTTAAAAACTTAATTAAATATATCTCCATCAAAGTTTGATTTGGGGGGCAAATATTGGTTATTACCGAATAAAGTTCTTTCAAATGTAACTGCATGCAAATCCTTTTTCCATGCAAAAATTGAAATGAATCTCCAATCAACTATCAGATTTTTAATTGAATGGTTAATAGAAAGTAGTATACATATCCAACAATTATAAAAGTAATCAAAGATTACAGAGTCTTACTCCTATACTAACTTACCAGACTCTCCTCCGCTGCAGTATTTTCTGCTGGTTTTTCCATCTTGCCTTTCTGTGGTTTTGACTTTTGGACTGGTTCTTCTAACCTGGTCTCCTGCTCCAGAAGAGGAACAGGCTGAGCACTCAGTGAACCCTGGAATACATAAATACGGAATCAATACCTGTATTTGAACAATGTATAAAATCAAAAACTAGAACTGTCCAAACGGGACAAAATACCCCCACTGGGTTTTTCAGAAGTAGGTTTTTCCATAATAAAGATATGTATCAAACACGAATATGAGGACCTTGAACTTCCCCAAATGACAAGGTCATGACACACCCTTGGGTCATGGGCAATCTTTGTGTGAAATCAGTGATGGACCGGACACGAATTATGAAATTTTTCCCTGGAACTTCCCCAAATGACCTTGGGTCAAGGTAATGACACACATCTTAGTGTGAAATGAGAACCTACCAAGTTTATCCATAAGAAAGATATCGGACACGAATTATGAAATTTTTCTTCCAGTGACCTTGAACTTCCCCAACTGACGTTGGGTCAAGGTCATGACACACCCTTCGGTCATGGGCAATCTTTGTGTGAAATGAGAACCTACCAAGTTTATCCATAAGAAAGATATGGACCGGACACAAATTATGAAATTTTTCTTCCAGTGACCTTGAACTTCCTCAAATGACCTTGGGCCAAGGTCATGACACACCCTTGGGTCATGGGCAATCTTTGTGTGAAATGAGAACCTACCAAGTTTATCCATAAGAAAGATATGGACCGGACACGAATTATGAAATTTTTCTTCCAGTGACCTTGAACATATTCAAATGACCTTGGGTCAGGTTCATGACACACCCTTGGGTTATGGGCAATCTTTGTGTGAAATGAAAACCTACCAAGTTTATCCATAACTAAGATAGACCGGACACGTGAAATTTTTCTTCCAGTGACCTTGAACTTCCCCAAATGACCTTGGGTCAAGGTCATGACACACCCTTAGGTCATGAGCAATCTTACTGTGGAGTAGTAGATTCTAATGTCCCTCTGTAAGAAAGATATGGACCGGACACGATTGCACAGACAGACGGACAGATGGACAGACGGACAGACAGACAGACAGACAGACGGACAGACGGACAGACAGACAGACGGACAAGGTGATTCCTATATACCCCCCCAAACTTTGTTTGCGGGGGGTATAAAAAATACAGAGCAGTGAGGCACCATACGGATGTGTTACTCAGTGAGCCCTGGAACAGTACACAAATATGTCAACAATAATTTTATGTTAGACAGTGACAAAATTTTCCATGTAAGTAAGTTTTGACATACTGTACATACAGATGATTTACCTTTAGACAGGTGGTGTCTTCCCCAGGTATAACTTTAGATAGAGCTGCCTGACAACACGGCAGACTGTTCACTGAGTTAAACCAAGTCTTGATGTTTGAGTATTGGCTCTCCCAACCTGTCATTCAAAGAAAACAACGCTGTTTATTACAAAATATTGGAAACTAGAATACATGTATTCTCTTCTGCAGATATTTAATCTCTTTGACATTTAAAATTACATATATAATCAAACTAAACCTTGTTAATTTTAATTTGAACATTTTTTATTTTTGTTTTCCAGAGGGGGTTCTATCCTATTATTATTAATTAGGGCCCCGCTCTGTGGGTGCCCTATAGTGATCAGTCTGTCCTGTTTTCAACTTTTAAAGCTTTCTTTTATCTACATTTTTTGTTTTGTGCAGATTGGCTGATATAAAAAGAATCCTCATTTATCAAATTTATACAGTCAATTCTCATTATCTCAAACTCAATGGGACCAAAGAACAAGAGGCCCATAGGCCACATCGCTCACCTGAGCACTAAGGGTAGGAAAAAGTAGAAAATGGCTTTTATTGTACAGTTTAAATCCAAAAGTAATCCCATGACCAATCATGGATTTGCTATTTTTTAAAAAATGATTTTTTAAGAATTTTCCTATATATATCTTTAAAAACTTTGGTCGGCCATTTTGGCCTTGCCCTACCCCTGGGGGGTCATGATTTGAACAAATTTGAATCTACACTACTTGAGCATGCTTCCATATAAATATGATGAATTATGGCTTTTTCATTCTTGAGAAGAAGATGTTTAAAGAATTTTCCTATATATTTCTATGTAAAACTTTGGTCGGCCATTTTGGCCCCGCCCTACCCCCGGGGGTCATGATTTGTACAAACTTGAATCTACACTATCTGAGCATGCTTCCATATAAATATGATGAATTATGGCTTTGTCATTCTTGAGAAGAAGATTTTTAAAGGATTTTCCTATATATTTCTATGTAAAACTTTGGTCAGCCATTTTGGCTCCGCCCTACCCCGGGGGGTCATGATTTGAACAAACTTGAATCTACACTACCTGAGCATGCTACCATATAAATATGATGAATTATGGCTTTGTCATTCTTGAGAAGAAGATTTTTAAAGAATTTTCCTATATATTTCTATGTAAAACTTTGGTCGGCCATTTTGGCCCCGCCCTACCCCCGGGGGTCATGATTTGAACAAACTTGAATCTACAATACCTGAGCATTCTACCATATAAATATGATGAATTATGGCTTTGTCATTCTTGAGAAGAAGATTTTTAAAGAATTTTCCTATATATTTCTATGTAAAACTTTGGTCGGCCATTTTGGCCCCGCCCTACCCCCGGGGGTCATGATTTGAACAAACTTGAATCTACACTACCTGAGCATGCTCCTATATAAATATGATGAATTATGGCTTTGTCATTCTTGAGAAGAAGATTTTTAAAGAATTTTCCTATATATTTCTATGTAAAACTTTGGTTGGCCATTTTGGCCCCGCCCTACACCCGGGGGTCATGATTTGAACAAATTTGATTCTACACTACCTGAGGATGTTTCCCCATAAGTTTCATCTTTCCTGGCACAGTGGTTCTTGAGGAGAAGATTTTTAAAATATGCCACTAAATTTTCATTAATTCCCAATTATCTCCCTTTGAATGAGAGCATGGCCCTTCAATTGAACAAATTTGAATCCCCTTCATCCAAGGATACTTTTTGGCAAATTTGGTTGAAATTGGCCCAGCGGTTCTTGAGAAGAGGTCGAAAATGTGACAGTTTACAGACAGACAGACAGACGGACAGACGGACGCCGGACAAATTGTGATCAGAAAAGCTCACTTGAGCTTTCGGCTCAGGTGAGCTAAAAACTTTGAGATATCTGAGGGTTCGAGATGTTGAGGGTTAAATACTTAAACAATATGTGACTGGGATTTCCAAATCACTTCGACATACCTGTAGTATTTGAGATATCGGTGTTCGAGATAACGAACTTCAACTGTTTGGAGACCATAAATATTTACAAGCTGTTGTTGCTTGAATATCTTCCCGAAATTTTGCAGGATTCAAGATACCTGAGACTAACTGAAGTCCTTACCTTTAATTTCTGCTGCTCCCTTGAACACTGGGAACAGGGAACCCCACAGAACTAGGTCAGCTGCCGAGTCCTGTATCTAGAAATATAACAAGTAAAACAACTCACAAAACAAACTACTAAAGATTTATAGAAATATTGAAAGTAAAACAAGAACAAGTACAACAATTCACCAAACCAGCTCACGTTTTATAGAAATATACCAAGTACAACATCTCATGAACCCAGTGGATGATTTATCAAGAAACACAGCTAGTACAATATATTACAAACAAAAAAGTTAAAGAGCATATATGATGAACCAGTGACTTGGTCACAATTCCTTTAATTACCTTTGTCAGAGATTTACTTTTGAGTTCAGCGTTTAGGAACTTGAGAAGCTGTTGTATTCTGTTGAGAGACTCTGTGTCTGGTTTCTTGTGAACTATAACACTGACAAGATAGCGAACTAGGTAGGGCTAAAATACAAACAAATCTGTACATAAATCAATGAGTTTCATTTACTTATTTGTATATTTGCACCTCAGAGCTCTTTGACCTTGACCTAACTATGACCTACTGACCTGAAGCTGTGAACTTTCCCACTCCAACCACTTGTCTACATTGTAGTCATCCTCCTCTGACTTTGTGTTTAATATATACCTGGTAAAAAAGTACACAATGAATAAAGTAAACAGACACTTATCATAATATAGACATAAGTACAAAATCATAAGAGTCAATACAGGATTCAAATTTGACTCCATTAGATGACATTAGGAGTAACTTAAAGAGATGTCATGGGAAAGAACCAGTAGGTACTATTTATCATAGTCTGTAGTCATCCTGAAGTTACCTGAGGGACTTACCTTGTGGCAGATGAGTAGAGAAATCTCCAGGGACTGACTTCTAGGACAGGTGAGGAGGGACAAGATAGAATGCTACCTGTTTAAACTTACCTTGTTGCAGCATTGGGGGAGAAGAGAAACCTCTGAAGACTGACTTCTAGAACAGGTAGGGAGGGACTGGACAGGTATGGAACCACACGGTCTGTAACAGGAAAGGTACACATCAGTCAGGACAGGTAAATCTGTTCTATTCACTGAATAGTGAATATAGACGAAAAGAGTGCAAGATGCCCTTAGTTCCACGAAAAACCTATAATACCTGCATCGTCTCATAATGACATGATTTTATCCAGATAAGACAATAAACTTTATAAAGATTTTTAAAATGTGATACATTCATGTCAGACAAAAATCTTAATTTCTCTTTTTAAAAAATCACACTAACCATTTCCAAGTCTGAAACTTTTTACTGAATCATCAAGAATAAACTTTATTTGGTAATAAAAATAACTTCAAGTTCTTTTTTATTCACACACATTTAGTAAAGGAACATGAAAGATCAAAGGAAATCTCCCACATGAACAGGTGAAATGTTGTAGTGACAAACATTGACAATTTACAGGCCGATCAGTAATGGTCTACAAACGTGTTAAAGAGACACGACAGTGTAGGTGAACATTTCCCTTCAATTTACGTGATTTAACTTGTATCTTTCATTTAATAATTATGTCATTTCCAGCTTTTAGTGCCCAAAATATAAACAACTTATTGATGAGATCAATTTTCTTTTAGAGCTATTAGGAATCAAATAAAAACATGGATAAGCATGATAGGGATAATTATGTGACAATAAAGTTCTAGCAAATAAAAAGTGATTTACAGTAATAGAATTCAGAAACTAATTCTAACCACTGAACTAACAAGGTCAATGACCAGGGTCAAAACAGCACAAGTCTGTAAAGAGATTCTGGTTTCTTCCATTTCTTTTTTTTAAGAGCTAGGGGGTGGTTGGGTGGAGAGAGGATTTATTTGCTGTCATTCTGTTCAGAATATTTCTTTTAATACTTTTGCATAACCAACATGACCAGTAGGGAATATTATTAAATATAAATCAATGTCGCTGGTTTGTTTGTTTACAATTTTATTTGAGTTTATTTCAAATATAAAAGATAAACAATTGAAACAATAACTTTATGTATTTTATCTACTACACAGTGATGGCATCAGCCACAGCCAACTGGTTGGTGAACTATAGTAGTACAAAGGTGTGCTACAAACTACAATCACAGTTTTTTGTTTTTTTAAATAAAAAGTAAAAAATCAAATTGTGAAATGTTGCATAGAAGCTAAATAAAGCTACCCGATGTATCTGAAAAAGCTACGGTGGGTAAATCAAGCTACGCAGCTAAGTGTACTGATTCTACTAGATACATTGGTAAACAGATGACATACTGTACCTTCATGACCGCATTTCTCGAGTGTATAGGGCAGTCCAGTCAACTCCAGAGCTGCTATCACTTTCAAAGACTTAAAATTTCCTTGATCTGTAAACAGTTTCATTTTCTCTAGTGCTGTTGATCCGGTTTCATCACCTAAATCAAATGACCCACGGTGTCTGTCAACTATGTCTGCGCCCACTAACCTAAACACGTTAATGAACAGGACTTCGAACCCGATCAAAATTCGCAATGTCGCAAAGAACGGTGATGGGCGATAACACCTAACCATAATTTAAAGACTCCTGTTTAAATAAAATAATTATCCAGAAAAATCACAAGAATCAGGAAAGTTGAGTCTGTTAATCGTTTACCATGTTCTAATTGTTTTGATATATACATATACATGTATGAGGCTGAATATAAATAAAAACATGTACACGAGAAATTAATTTGAACACGGGATTTTTTTTTACATTGAATACAGAGTAAGTGTCCTCGCACCCCTATAGGTATGAAGAAATTCTACGTTGCAAAACTAGACTCAGACTGGACGCAACACAAACTCTCTTGAATTTACAAAGAATTACGTTGGAAAACGTAACGTTTACCTTGGCAAAGTGACGTCACAAATAAATGGCGTTACGGAGATTGTTATAGCAACAATATAGGCGAAAACAACATGGCGATGTTAATGCCGATCTAAAACTATTTTTGAATTTTCTAAAAGATGGATCGACTGACTTTACATCCAAGACCGAAGACTACGGAGAGGGAGAAATGTCTACCTGCCGGTGACGGGCTACCAGCATGGGAGTCACTCCCCTTGTATTCTAAATTCCCCATGGTACCTATTCCAAAGGGATCCATCAAACTTTGTACTACCAAGTTATGCGAACCAGTAAGTGTTGCTGTTTTTAAGAGTTTTAATTTTACGCCTCCATCATGTTCATGCACATAAAATGCTCCCAAAGTGCTACAATTAAGATATTTGCAACTTAAGAACATTGAATTCTCCAAATATGGTAAATTATTATTTTTCAGTCAAATTAGAAAGAATTATGAATTACAAAACTATTTAAAATATCCAATAAATAAAGCTATACGTTCTAAATTAACAAAACTGAGAATTTCTGCACATCCTTTAGAAATTGAAGTAGGCAGATATTCAAAGCCTTGTATCCCAAAAGAATCTCGCTTTTGTCACTATTGTAAAACTGTTATAGAAAGTAAAAATACATTTCATATATATGACTGTCCCTTATATATAGATTTACGAAAAAAAGTACTGTCCTTTGAACATCTTAATTTAAACGGTAACATATTGAAAGAAAATCATTGTAAAGTATTTTGTAACCCTGACAATGCAGTTCATTCTAGAGGGCTATGTGAATTTTTATATTGAATGTTTTAATTTGCGTTCCAAAAATAAAGCGCAATTACAATATACTAGTATATATTTAATGCATTTAATAGCTCATCACTGTCCATACTATACTGCTTACATAATGATTATGTTTAATCTTCAAGTTGTAATACACTTCATAGTTGACTTCAGTGATCCATACACTTGCATCTATGTATTGTTTGTATTTTATTATTTGTCTTTTGTATGTAACATGGTTGTATGCCAACATGTTTGGTGAATCAATAAAGAAATTGAAATTGAAATTGACAAGATATTTTATTTACCAATCAAGGGCCCCGAAAGGTATTTCAACATACATAAATGCGCAATTTAACCATTTTATTATATATAAGATAATTTTTTAAAAATATATATATAAAGTTAAATAAATGACCAAGTTACATGTATGTACAGCTAGGTACATTTCAATTTGCAGACATGTAGCAGGGGGGGGGGGGGTGTGCCCATCTATTTTTTTCCAGGCATAACCTTTTACCATAGGAAATGGTCATTGAAACTCTACCCCCACCCCCTTTTGTTGCCTTATGGTTAGATAAAGGCACCGGAGAATGTAATATGTTTGATTAGAAATATTGATATACCAAAAGAAACTTTCTTATCTGACGGTTAATTACTCAGAGTAAACCTGTTATTTTAGTTGCATTTATTATTTTTTCATTTCAATGAATATTTATTAATCTTTTTTTCAGAAACACAAAGTTGTTGACTTTGAATTTGACCTAACTGATCCATACTGTCACGTGATATCAAATGAATATCAACCACTGCATGATCCGCACCTGAAGAATCACTTTAATATACCTCGCATGCAGCGCCACCTCCGAAAGAACGGCTTCATCACTGAAGAGGGGCAGGTAATCTGTAATCTCCGGGAGTTTAACCAATATAGACAGTACCTCCGGAAAATATGTCTCCTGGAAATGGCCAAGGAACGAAAGGTTTGTTATTAAAGGTCACTGTCTCTAAAAAATCTCGATTTGGATAAAACGCTCTCTCTCTCTCTCTCTCTCTCTCTCTCTCTCTCTCTCTCTCTCTCTCTCTCTCTCTCTCTCTCTCTCTCTCTCTCTCTCTCTGAGACCAAATGTGCAAGAAATTCTGACTTCTCTAGATCTTTTTGTATTTGTATTCATTCATAAAACTAATACAGTTTTAGAAATTTTACATTGTATTTTGTATTTCCCTTTTCTTAATGCCTTCGTATATATATTGCAAGAATTTACAACTCTTGGATTTCAATTCTTTCGTTCTTTTAGGAGATGGAGGAGGAGAGAAGACTCCGAGAAATGTCTGGGGGAGAACATCCGAGGAGACCCGAGTCCCGGGGGGAGCAGGTCCGCAGGAGACTGCAGCAGATGAGGGAGGAAGCCAAAACCAGGTCAGAACGTTTCTATAAGAATTAACAGAGGACACGCTTCATTGCACGCATGTATTACTCATTCATAAATCAAGTTCGGCTATCAATTAGAAATATTCAGCATAAATAGATGCAATGTTGATGATCGAATTAACATGCATATACACATTTTTTTCCCCAAATATTTTTGTGGTCGATGCATGTACAATATTCACTGAGTGTGAGGACAATTTCGTTAAAAACTTAGTCACACTTCTTAGATCCGCACAGCATACACTCCGCTTGTAAGGAGTGTTTACGGTGTGGATCTAAGAAGTGTGATCTATGACGTATTTCTTAAAAATTAATTTTGGTTGTAACACTTCATTTTATTGGATAGAAAAAAGTAATTTATATTGTATAACCTGCATTGCCTACATCACAATGACTTACGTCAAAACATCAATCCGCTTAGCGGTACTTTTACAGTGGCGGATCCAGAAGTTCATGTGGGGGGGGGGGTTTGAGGCCGAAGGGGGAGGGCATGGGAGGGGGTGTCCCCCTCCCATAGGTGGGGGTTCGGGGGGCCTCCCCCGAGAAAATTTTGTTTTAAATGGTTCTAAATGGTGCATTTTCCAGCATTTTAGGGGTACTTTTTGTAGCTTTTTTAAAGACCGATCATCACAAATTTTTAATAAAATGTTTTCAATTTAATTTAACTTTAACACAAGACTTTTAGACTTTGCTTTAAAAAAATGTTAAATCTGACAATTTTAGGAATGCAAGCAGTTAATCACTTCAAGTTGTCTTAGTGTACTTTAAATGCACCTACAATTAATTTAGTTCTATGTCAAGCTGACTTCCAAGATACAACTAATGTGCAAATTTTTAAACACTAAAAAAATTAAAAATTGAATTCTTTTCAGAATCCCTAACTTGTGCTTTTCAACTTACTTGAGTATATACTGTCAATATGATTTGGAATATAAACACACGTGTACAATTAATAAAATTTCAAACTATCTTAACTGAAGAAAAAATTTACATAAACTGGAGAATCTGTCAAAACTAGAGGGGTTTGCTAAGCCAACCTGGTTTTGTAAAAAAAAATATATTAACTTAATTTTAAAACGGTAAAAAAACCCTGAATAATAGTTTATTCATAGTTTAAAAAAACATGCATTTTATCAGCAAAAAAATATTACTGAGCAGCACCATAACTATGCAGTTTTCTGTTGTTGGTACCTAACTACATTGTACTGTGATCTTGTGACTTCACTAGATGCACAGACTACCCGATGTCTGAGGCACTCTCTGTGTTGATTACCTGTGTATTGTGTGCGTTCAAGCGGAAAGAGATTTCCTGTTACGTAGTTGGATGTACATTTCACAGTTGTACAAACAAAGGGTTTATGTTTATCAGAGTCTTATCAATGCAACAAAATGACAAAATGACACTTGTAAAAAAAAAAAAAAAGATCAGTGATTCCCCCCCCCCCCCCCCCCCAAACCCCCTGAATCCGCCCTTGCTTTTAAATTAAGATTTATTAAAAGGCATTTTCGAAAGAAAAATTGTCTTATTTTCTACATTCATAAATTGATGGTTAATAAATTAATTATAAGGAATAAATTTAAAAGCTGATTCCCAAGTTAAACTGGTAAAATTTCGTTTGGGATTAACTCACTTGACTAACGCACGAGGATTAGTCAACTAACACAATATACCGATACAACAATAAAATCTAGAGGATAACCGGGGTTCTTATACCTCTACTGATTTTTTCCTATATAAAAGTAAGGCAGTAAAATGTGAATAATTCCCTACAAATCTCAGTGAATGGGCTAATTCCCCGTGCGTTAGTTAAGTGAACTAATCCCTGCTTCGGAATCTGATTCCCCGGTTATCCGTAATCCTTTAGATTTTACTTTTGTATCAGTCTAATATGCTAATGGACTAATTCCCCGTGCGTTAGTCTTGAAGCTAATGCCCGACATTCGCAATCCTCTATTTGTACTGGTATAATTAAACAGTTAAAAAGTATATCATTGAGGGAGTTAGCAAGATTCCAGTTCCCCTCGACCAGGACGCTGCGCCTCTGGAAATAGTCCTGGTCTTGGAGAATCTGGAATCTGGGGAATCTAATACTTTAACTGCATAATAGGCTTACGAAGGAAAATTAAGCTCATTTGACCGACACATTGGGATTAGTTCATTCAAAGCTATTTGTTGGGAATTATTAATTTATACAGTTAAAGTATATCATTGAGGGAGTTAGCAAGATTCCAGTTCCCAAATGCATTACAAAAAGCATTAAAATTGCCTCAACCAAGCTTATTTATAGTACAACTTCGGTAGCTACATGTATCCTAAATGTCATCTGTTAGAGCGAGCTTCATATAACAATATTTACATTCAGTATAAAGTTCTTTATGAAATCCATTAGAAATCCACGACGTTCAAATCTCTATATTTACATTCTGTATATTTTTCCTTATGAAATTCATTAGAAATCCACGACATTCAAATTTCTATAACACACGCGAAACCTTGTCACCGCGCGTTAGAAAACACAGTAGGAACTATATGCATTTTCTATAATCTGGGAATACCTAAATGTACAATGTTTTGATTCAATTTAATTAAAAACTATAATCCTGTTAAATTAACGTAAAAATACTACAAATGTTCGTTTAAAATTAATTTGTTACTTTTTTTCCTCCTTTTTTAACTTTGCAACGTCATCTGACGTCACAAACGGCTCTTACGTCTATTAACCGCGAAGGAAAATTAGAGAATGTAAATATATGCATTGAATTCATATTTTTGGCTGTCTTCGGTCCTATAACACACCTGGCCGTGCCGACAAATTTATCATATCGCGCTAACGCGCGGTATTCAATTTGTCGACACGGCCAAGTGTGTTATAGGACCGAAGACAGCCAAAAATATGAATTCAATGCTTAAATATCACACGTGAAACCTTGTCACCGCGCGTTAGATTACACAGTAGGAACTATATGCATTTTTAATACTCTAGGAATACCAAAATGTACATTGTTTTGACACAATTTAATAAAAAAGAATTAACCCTGTTTAATTAATGTAAAAATACAACAAATGTGCGTTTAAAATTAATTTGTCACTTTTTTCCTCACAATGTTTGTTTGCGTTATTTAACTTTGCGACGTCACAAACGTCACGAACGGCTGTTACGTTTATTAAGCACACCAGTTTTGAAGGGCGCTAAATTCACATTAGAGATTACCGAAATAAACAATTATGAAGTGGAAAAATTAGAGAATGTATATAGATATAAGCATTGAATTCATATTTTTGGATGTCTTCGGTCCTATAACACACCTGGCCGTGTCGACAAATTATCGTACCACGCTAACGCGCGGTATTCAATTTGTCGGCACGGCCAGGTGTGTTACAGGACCGAAGACATCCCAAAATATGAATTCAATGCTCAAATAAACAATATCATGAAGATTCCCTTTAATAAGTCACCTTATATCCTGACAGTATTGTGGTTTTGCGATATCGTTCCTCAACAAGAGGAACGAAGAAACAAAATCTTGACAATGAGGAAACGTATTATTTGTCATGAATCCAGGATTCAGAGGGAGATTCAAGAGAAGGAAGTAAAACTGAAAAGGAGGCTGGAAGAAATCGAGATCCACAAGAGACTGAGAGAATTCAGACGACGCCACATCCTACAGAAGCGACGCGCAATGGCGGCGGAGCACCTCGACAAGGTCGGAAAGTGAAAGCTTTCAGTTTTATATAACATGTACAAACTTATTTTTATTATTGGTGAGGAATCATAATAATATTTGTTTCAGACGATGAGGAAAAATTTGATTATTACTCGCCGATGGAAACAAAGAGAAAAACTCCGCAAGCTTCGACTGGAGGAAAGAAAAAGGAACAAACTCCTCGCAGACCAGAAAAAGGTCATTAAAATACATTTACCAAGAAGATTTGCAGAATGGCTTCAATTAACTTGAGTTAAATGCCCTCCTGCGGGATCAAATAAATAATGCATGACCTGTTCTTTAACACTTTATTTTTTTTAGTGAAAATTTTCAAAAGCACTCCACATCGACATATTTGCGCATAAACTTTTACATCACTAACCTATGAATGTACTTTCTCGCAAATGTTTACACCAATAATTTTGCTTCAATCTACAGATTACGGAGATGTGGAACACACGGCGGGAGGAACAAATTCGGCGGATGGCGGCGGAAAATGAAATCCGCCTGATGGAGGAAAAGAGGAGAGAGAAAGACATGGAGGCGCGGGACCGGAAGTTTAGTCATCAGCATGACAAACTCAGAGGTAATAACCTTTACCGGGTAAACTGATCAGATAATTTCTATACCGGGTAAACTGATCAGCTCTGAGGTTATTCTTTTCTTTTGTGTATATTGAGCCAGAGAACTAGAAGAGAATGTACCTTGTGTTTTGAGGAGATATGTTTAGCACACATGGGGAATCCACGATAAATGAGTTTTATCGTGGGAATATATATATATATATATATACATAACTGTCTTGTCGTTGAACAGACAAACTGGAAGAGATCCAGCGCCAGTCCAAGGAAGAACGAGAGAAGCGGGAACAGGGGCACAAAGCGAGGCTGTCCAGACGACTGGCTCTGATGAAACTCAAGATGGCGCGCAGGCGGAGAGGTATAAACTTGTACAGCTTCAGGTGTCTCAAACGGCATGACACATACAGACAAAAATAAAAAAGTAACGATACTCAACTTATAAAAAAGCAGGCGGGCGTAGACTGGTACCATGCATACTTCAATGATACGCAGAGTCTTTTGTTTAAAATACGACATAACAATTTCGGGAACCAAAAAAAGCAATATTAGAAATTTTATATCTTTTGGATATTTATTAATATTGGAGGGTGGCAATAAATGAAATGTTTTAAGATATAAATTTCAAAAGGTTTCGGTCTGAAAAATTTACAGCACTGATTATTTGAAAACCTTGTCGAAAATTCAATGACACGTTTTTGGCTGATATTCTTGAATTGGGCAAAAATTAATTATAGGAATGTATCAGTACTTCTTCTAAACCTTAAACATCCACTCATATCTTAAGCTTCTGGCTAATTTCTGTCGTTTGTTTTTCAGGTAGACGTGACAGATATCGATACGAGAGTCTGTGGGCGCTAGAGGACATTCTCAGAGAAATCTCGCTGTCTAATCTCTGGTTCTCAGGTAAATCTCGCTGTCCCATCTCTGGTTCTCAGGTAAAAAGTGGAGATGACTTTTTGGTATGCAGTAAGTTAAGTAGAAAATATATCGTCCGTATTGTTGACTTCAATGGTGGGTACACTACTGAAATTATAGGACTTAAGAGGTTTCACGGGACAAAAAGTATTCGCATGCTTTAATAATAGCACAGAACGTGATAATTATGGCAGCAATTATTTTCAATTGGAAAAATCTTCAAATCAAGTCGAATTCAAGTCGAATTGCTATTGAAATTTTACAACTTTTGTTAGAGTCGACCTTCACTGGTCTTTATGTCTGGTTAATTTAATTGCTGACGAAGGGTCCATTTATATTAAAGGGAAACAATCCACTGGCCAGTTTCTGCAATTGATAAATGAGGCACTGGACATCGAAATAAAGAAACTCGGCGAAGAAATGGTACGTGTTTTGCAAAAATATCGTTTAAGTTCGTTTAGTTTTTTAACCTTTAGTACAAGTTTGGCTCGGCATAAGAAATGACATTTCATTGTGAGGATTTCTTGTATTTTACAGCCTGGATACCCTAACGAAAGAGAAATAAACAGAAAAGCCAGGGAGATTGTCGACTCCGTTCTTCACAAAGTCAAAACTGTGAGCAAATCTGTCATTGCATTCCGTATTCAGAAGATCTTGCACTATTTTTTCTCCATCTGTCTATTATTTAATCTTTTCTTGCACATGCTATTCTACTTATGTGGATATTATCGGTAGTACACTTTTTTGACTTATAGTTATAAATTCTCGTTTATTATATTGTAGGACGTCTACCCAGCATATTTACAAATGCGGACTGAAGAACAGAAAGGTAGGATTCATACCAGAACAATTAAATTTCTGAACTTTCTTTAATTATTTATCTTGCAGTCAGGCAATGCTTGTAGTGATGAAATAAACGGAAGTAATATTCAGTCAATGGTATGTGAAAAAAGGTATTATTTGTAGGCAAAGTAAAGTTTGGTAAAGACGACACGATTCCCCCGAACCGCGAGGTTGACAGAGCTATTCTTCGCCCCGTGAGTGAGCACGTGCTGACTCCTATTCCCTCCCCTTTCCTCGTCAAGAGGTTCGCCATGACGGAGAAGTCGTCGGAAATGAAGCTGGTGGAGAACCTCCTTAATCGTCTCCTTGACGACCTGAACAGAGGCCGGCTGACGGAGGAGGAGATCAGTCAGCTGTCCCGGTACGCCATGAACGTCGTCTCCTGTCAGCTGCACGCCGAGGAATCCGAGTGGATCGCGGAGGACGTGGTGGAGTTTACTCTGAATAAGGTCCGCCACGACATTAAAACTGGAGCCCTCCCTTACGAGGAAGTCACTGAAATGGCAGCCATTTTAGTTGGTCGAAAGAAAGATGACAGCTTCTCGGATATCAGCATTTCTTCAGATGATGAACACTTACAGGTAAGGAATTTAGTTACCGGTATGTTTATCTATAGTTTTTTAATATCTTTTATCTGTATGAACCAATATAAATCTATATGTGCAGTTGAAATCGAGAATTATTTATCGTACATCCATGTACACACCTTTCTATTTAAATATCGTACATTTCCGTGATGCTCTGATCATTTTTATTGCAACACTTGTTTTTATATCCAAGATACCGAAGACATGTTGTCCATTCTGTAATCCGTTTCTCTTCTTACCTTTAATTCTTTTTAAACAAGGTGTGTTTGTGAAACACTATGCGCTCGGCGACAACAAAGTTCAAAAAAATATTTTTAGCAGATAAATCACAGTCAGGGTCACAAGGTCATTGACCTTGGTGTCATTTGGAAGAGCTTAATAAGTGAAGTAAGCATACCAAATATGAAGTCTCTATCTTTCATGGTTCAAAAGTTATGGTGAAAGTTCTAAAAAGCTCTTTTTAGCATATATATAGGTCAGTCAGGGTCACAATGTCATGACTTTGGTGTCATTTGAAAGAGATTTATTAGTGGTGTATGCATACCAAATATAAAGTCTCTACCTCTCATGGTTCAAAAGTTATGGCAAAAGTTCGAAAAAGATATTTTTAACATATAGGTCACAGTCAAGGTCACAAAGTCATTGACCTTGATGTCATTTGAAAGAGCTTATTTGGTGGAGTATGCATACCAATATGAAGTCTCTATCTCTCATGGTTCAAAAGGTATAGCGAAGGTTACAGTTGACAACAGACAGACAGACAAACAGACAAACAGATAAACAGAAAAACAGACAGGACAAAAACAATATATGCCTCGGATCTATCGATCCGGGCGCATAATGAATAAACACTGTATGCAGAGATAAATATAACAAAAAGAAGCGCTTGTTTCTGTTTTGATATCATAACTTATTTATTCACACTAGGATTTTTTATTATTATTCCGACAATCAAGTATGTATTTTGATTTGTTTAACAGAAGTTTATAGACGATACCATAGAATCCATTGTCAAAGACCCCGACCTGGGCAGGGATTCTCCCATCCATGACGCAATGCTCGATGAATGGATTATAAACACACTGAAGGAAATAACAGACGACATTGACCAAGGCAGGCTCTCTAAAGGCATGGTAGCAGAAATGGTGTCCATGATGACAAGAGAAGACGTCGAACGTAATGACATCCAAACGCTGGCATTGAGACCATTCTTTGAGAAGATCATTGATGATCTTGAAAGTGGAGAGAGTACGTCGCTGTATAAAGTAGTCCACGCAGTTGTGTCGTCCTATCACGCCTACAAAGTCGGGGTACTGGAATCTTATGCCGAGCTGATAAGTCTGATCACAGAGAGGTTCAGACAGGCAATTGAGAAAGAAGGTTTGAAAGAGTCTGAAACAAATTTTGATAACCTGCAAGAAGCTGCATTAAAACTGACATCCACTGCTTTAAGTCATGTCAAAATGAGTGAGATTGTCACGAGCCTAACTGATGTATTTAAGGAAGTCGGGTCCGAAACAATGGTGTTTGATCTGACTATTGAAACCATGATTGAAAATGCTAAACATTCTGTCATGCAGTCGGATTTAATGACGCTGGAGAGAATCGCAAATTCAATGACAGCTGCGTTGCAAAATCTTCCTGCCATGAAACATCGAGAGGAGAAGGCGTTTGAAGCTGATCAGGCCCTCCTTCGAAACGTTACAAATCTGGTGGTCAGAGTGTTGAAAGTTGTTGGGAACAGACTTGAAAGCGACGGGTTCACCGCTGATGATGTACAGGACATGACAAAAATTTTCTCGACAATCGTGAGTGAGAATATTTCACCAACCGAAGGAGTTTCTAAAGAAGAGATGCTAACGAAACACATATCCGAATTACTAGGCATCTTTGAAACAGGATCACTTGACGAAAAAGAGTTATTTGAACTTGGAAGTTCATTAATTAATTGCGGAAACAGGTTATTGCAGGGAAGAGAACCTTTTAATTCTTCTTCAAGTGTCCCCAGAAAGCCATCCTTAACAAGTTCCGCTGTAGCCGCTGATGTTTTATCACACATTCTGTATTCAATCCAAGATGAATTGCATAAAAGTCTGATCACAAAAGACGCCATAAAAGAATTAGCTTTGTGCATTCTGAAAACGAGATTATCTAGAGATTTTTACGAAAGCACTACACTGAATACGTCTACAAGAGAATCTCCGACCATCTCGGACACGAAAATTGAATTTGCCAAGGACACATTGAAAGAGATGTTAAGCGATTTCAAGCTCGGGGAAGCTGGGGAAAACGACCTGTCCTCCGTGGCATGGTCAGTAGTGTCTCTTTTCTCTGAAACTTTGCCTGATGAGCACAAAGAAAAGGTTGACAAAATGGTGGAGAAGGTCATACAGTTATTACAGGAAGACAGCTTATCGAAGACTGACGTCAAGAAGGTATTTTCCACTGTCCTTCAAACTTACTTTTTTGCAGCAGATGACGAAATTCAGACTTCCTCTGATTTAGAAGACATCGACTCTCATTTGGCCTACAACTTAGTCAAGGAAACAATAGATAAAATAGAGCGAGACGTTGTCAGCGGACGTCTCAGCTCAAAAGACATCTTATCAGTTGTAGATGATTCAAGGGAGAAAGACATATTCAACCTCAGAAGTCATTGTGATGTTGTGAACCTGACTCTAGCAATAATGCAGCAATTCCTTCTTGATCTGAACTCCAAAAATACAACAAAGGAATTAGTAAAACAGTTTCTGTCTTCTGCATTTGGTTTGGATATTTCACCGGAGGAAACCGTTCCGATGATTAGAATTAGCATCCGAAAAATTATGAAAGACATTAGGAAAAACCGAGAAAATTCTAAACATATTCAGAACTTAGTTTGTGCTTTCTCATCGAAGGCGTTTTCAAAAGAGGGGAAAATTTCAATGAACAAGGCAGTGAATCTCTTGCAATGCGCTGTTCAGAATGTGCACCCCAGTATCATGACTGACTTCATTCGTCTGACGATGCAGACACTCATCAATGACTGCATTGAGCATCATGAAGAGGAAATTGAAAGTGTTCAACAAGGATACATTCTGCAGTCAGCATCATCCACCATAGCGAATAAAGTGGTGGACAACTTACTTCAGAGAATAGGAACCATGCTGAAGGCTGGTGACAAGATGAAGTCCACTGAACACCTCCTTTCTGATGATGTTGTCTTGAGTAGGTCTGACCTCTCCAGCGTTCCGTCTGAGGAAATGAATGCCCTCATACTGGATACTCTTAATAACATCATCAGTAATCTGAAACTGGAGAACTCCCTTGAACCCGAGGACGACATGCTTCTTAGACATTCTAGCTCTCAGATTATTCACGATTTTGTTCTAGAAAAGTTACAACATATTGTAGAAAGTATGCAAGACAAACTGGAAGATATAAATGAAGTGAAAGAAAGCTCCGAATCGCCGTTGCATACATCACCAGTATTCATCGACGACGTGGAAGCTAAAAAGGTGATAAGTGAATCGCTAAAAGCCGTCATAAGCGATCTGACTACAGAGGTGGAACGATCAAAAACTAAAAGCACTGAAAAGTCGACCTCGACAGCGTCACTGGAGGCTGAAGCAATAGTTGTGGAGACCCTCCATGGAATCATAAATTTTTGCGAGGAAGAAGGTATTGCAATGTCCGAAAACGATGCCAAAATGAAAGAGCATTTGTTGTTCATCTTACAGAGTTTCAAGGACGATATGTATACAAATGTGGCTGTTCACAATGCACTTCAAAACATTTTCCATTCAGTTATCACTCCCTCACAAAATGAAAATAAAAATGACGAACAGTTAGAATCGGCTTTGGATGTTATCATCGAAAACATTAAGACTGGAAGTATACACGTAGCAGATGTGTTTCAGAAAAGCAACTCAGGAAATGGTGTCGAAAAGGACAGTTTGTCCAGTGTTAACGATGTTACAGTGAGACCAAGTCTAAGTCTACAAAAAATGACAGACATGACAAAAGAAATAACCAGTCTCTATGAAAATGTCCATCCTTCTCAAGGAAAACTAGATGAAGAATCAGATCGTAGCATCAAGAATCAGGTCACCAGCGAAGTCAAAGTGATTGCAACAGAAGTTCTTGAAAAAACAATCGATAACATTCAGCATAAACAGCTGAGTATGGAGGAGCTAAAAACCCTTGCGTTAGCCATTGATTCCAACGAGGATCACCATATCTCTCATGTCCAGTTGATGGAAAGGTCGGTTGAAGAAATGATTGTACATGTTTTGAAAAACGCAGTAGAAGATCTTAGAATTAGTGGAATTGATCCAGAAGATTTGCCGACTGTAACAAAAAGCATCTTCCGTGTGAACGTTAACAGAGAGGCAGGGGCGGGTGGTAGCATTTCTCATGCGTCCGCTGTGCCATCTGAAGTGATAACAGGAATGGTAACAACGGTACTGAGTAAGATCGCCACGAATCTATCGGAAGAGAGTATTAAGTTTACAAAGGTACAGAGTAGTCAGGAGGGCATACAACAGAGTGTCTCAGAAAAATTGGAGCTAGAAACAGAAAGACTGTCCCAGGATAATGTGAATCCAAATGCCGCCAAACGTTTGTCTGTCCACTCACTTGAGGACAACATAGGACCACAGAAGCGGACGACGCCAACACCAGCTGTCCAATCCGCACATGATATTAAGAACAGAGAGCGTCGACACAGAAACAGTTACAGTAAGGAGAGGTGCATGGGGAATCCTCCAAATAAAGAGATGTCAAAACCCAAAACACCATCTAAATATGGACAAGGACAGAAATTAATTACTAAGGCGTATAGGCCGCCGATGGAGAAGGAAATAAAGGGGCCTTGTTCTAAGAAAGTTGGGTGTACAAGCACTCCAAAAGGATCACCACAAAAGGCGACCAAAATAAGTGAATCTGGGTCTAAAATTCGTCATTATACTGAGAATAAATCTAAAACTATGACAGCTGAGCAGCGCGGTAGAAACCCAAGCAGTGCTGTTACAGATAAAGAGCTTCCACAACAAGTGTATTCCTTGTGGGGTTCCTTCAAATTAGCCGTTAAAAATGTGAATAATGATTCAAAGAAATGAAAGTGTATTGTAAACTCGAAGTAGTACCGACATTACTCTTCTGATGCCATTACTTAAGTGTGTAATTCATTCAATATGTGTCACATCTTCTACGTCATATGCGATTCATTATGAAACAAGTAAATCATTTAAGAAATAAAAAAACTTTATTCCAATACATACATATTTATTATAATGCGTTAAAAATATACAGGTAGTGATTTTAATCACACAAATAAAAGATGCAATTTATGATGAATACAGCGAGCACTGTTTTGTATTTGATGATATGGAATTGGTAAGATACACATTTTCTTTATATGGAATGTAAATTAAAATTGATCACAGTCTTACACAACCTCATCCGTCTTTAAAGATGAGAAAAAACCTGAAATGTCGTTTATACTTGGCTTGTCTTTGAAAGCACAATATGCCAAGCACATTTTATTTAACTTGTATAAAGAAGTCTAAATCCCGGAGCCGCGTGGAATCCGTCTGTGATGAATTTGACGAGGACTTTGTTACTAGTGGACCTGAGAGGGGGTGGTTGCTCCTTAAAATGCAAAAGAAAGTTAAGAAATAGAAATTAAAAGCCCGAGGAATACAACCCATATTTAAAAATAATTATGACCGAGAATCATTTCTAAGAAAGGTTACTGAATAAGAGATTCAGTTATTCTTGGTTAATGTTGGGATTGATAATTTATGACAAACAACCGTGCATTAATTTTGCACAATCATGGTATTATAACTTTTCTAATAAACATCCCCATAAAATCTTCTAGATGGTGTCTTGACTTTTAGAATTGAAAATAAGAATATTGGAACTGGGCTTTGCATGTATTATATGTCAAAGAGCATACTGCATTTACGATTAAAAGTCAAAACCTACATTTCCACAGTATTTTCCAAACGACGGTGAGACATCAGTATTTCCGTTGTGTACCTCTACAAACGCACGGCTACAATCGGGACTTCCTAAGATGTTGATGTCAGCAAACCTGACGGTGATGACTCGCCGCGCAGGCGCGGTGATGAGCCAGCGACAGCTATGCCGCTCAGTGTAGTTGCCAGGGTAGTTGGGACTTGTCAGGCTTCCATTTATTCCACTAATATCACCGCCACAACCCATACCTGTAGCAAATTACATTATTTCATTGCCTATTTTTATATCCTTTATAATCTATTTTAGCGCAAACAGCTCACGAATCTACTTATTCTGCAACCAACACTTGAATTGACCGATTTATGGTTATTGAACTGTTTCAACTTAATTGTCAACAGCTGGGTGCCGTCCATATGATTACATTACTTCGGTTAGACCTAAAAATAAACGTGTACCTGACGTGGACGCCGTCCATGTTATATCATAACCGCGATGAGACACAGAAGAATCCGTCACTAGACTCATCCACAGACTGTTCCCGGTGGCAAACACTGGGTTCGGTATTGTATTGCCACACAGCTGACCGATGATTGGGGACAATGCCGAGCTACCGTTACGTATCTGCAAAAAAGGTAAGTATTGACAAAAATAATTGACAGTTGTCGACTTTATTCCTGGAAAGGGCTTATAAATATTTGATAGTCTTTAAATAAAATAATAAACAGCTTTGAGTGAAAAAACACGAAATAACCAAAATCAGAGAATAGTAAAATGAAACCTAAGATAGTTATCCTTGAGAAATGCTATAAAAACATGAAAGTCATATCACACCGAAAATTTGAAAAAATATTAACGTCTAAAGTGTTTCCAAGCACCTTTAACATACTACTATGCAGTGTGTACTATTTTTTTGCCAAACTGTGAGGGTTATACTAGTCATTGCTGTGTTAGTCCTTTCGAGTATTTATAGCAATATATGAAACAAACGCTCTAGAAACTACAACATACCCATCTCTAAAATATCATAAAGATTAGTATTGTGACCACAAAATTCATTCCTTTGGGTAATACAACAAATAAAGCTGGAACAAAGCTCTAGAAACTAAGACAATGTTTGTCTTTCAACAACAAAATCATAAACGCTCTTAAAACAATTTCATACTTCCAAATAATCATATCGACAGCTTGAGTGAGGCTCGATGTGGAAAAAGTTGAAGTAGAGAGTGACGAAAGTTCCGGCTGGTGCTGATATCGACATCTCGCAATACGCGTTCCGTGGATAGTTTCCTGGCCACCCAGGACTGAAGATCTTACCCCCTGTACCCGTATAGGTTCTATTACAATCTACAAATACAAATTGTTTAGTCAACAAAGATTGGTTTTTTTAAAAGTACATGTATATGCATGCTATATGTATATTTTTTTTAATTTTTTTTTTTAAATTTTGTAACTGTTATTATCCATTTTTTCATAACTATCAGATTTTCTAAAGCATTGATACCTCCAAAAAATTTTGCATCATTTTTTTTAAACATCTCTCTTTTTAGAAATATAAAATACATGGTTACTGTCTTGAAATATAAGCGATATTTGGGCGAGGGTAAGAAAACGTGATAGAGGGCGAGGCTTGCCGAGCCCTCTTACGTTTTCGACCCGAGCCCAAATATCGCTTATATTTCAAGACAGTTATCATGTATTTTGTTTATCCTGCAACAAAATTTTACATTTGAACGTCCAAAACAAGCTATTTCCGACAGATTCAGACACATCTCTGCAGTTGAAACTATGACGCCATGGCGTAAACATTGCAATATACATGACGTCACAATGCTTTTAGAACGTCGGAATACATGCACGAGGCTTTATTAGGGCAGTGACCGGGTAAAGCTTTGGTTTATTAGGTTACCTTTATTAGGTCAATGCAAGGTGTAGTTGCAGGATAAAAAAGGCACCCGTTTATGTTAAACTTACTAGCAATTTCGTATTTTAGAGAAAACCCTTGGCTTCCAGAACTTGACGTCACCACATAGTTAATCTGAAGCGTCCGCCCCGCAGAATCAAATGGAGGAGGGAGATTCGTGCCACAATACAAGTGAGACCGCCCACTCCAGCCCTAGTAAGAAAATAATACAACAGATTCTAATGATAATACTACAGATTGGGGCTTAACTTTCCAGTAAATACTTGAACAGTATTAATTACTGTATTAAAAATCTTTAAAATAACGTTTGTTTGTCATTTCCTGGCACAGGATATAATATTTGGGTTGGTTTGTACATGCAGGTGGAAAATTTAACCCCAAAATTTTCCGAAATTTTAAATATATCTGAATCATTCATTTATAATTTCCTGGAAGTTTGCAAAAATTTTGAGCTAAGCCAGCACTCTCTCCTCTTAACATGTTACTAACATTAATGTGATCTTTTGACCAGCATTTAAAGATCTAGCTTGATATAAGGGGATAAATATTTACCAATGGTGAGTCCCGGAGCTCTATGTACTCCACGGAACAATTATTATCACTGATCAGGTTGAGTCCAGAGAAAGAGATCCGGATCTGTTTGGCACTATCCCCCGAGTCAATGGTCCAGCGACATCTGAGGTCCTGACCCACGGGACGTGGGTATGAGGGGGAGCTGATGATCTGGGGACTGTCCGTGGCCGAAAACGCACCTCCACAGAGGGCTACAGATAAAACAAGAACAATTTTCCAAATGTTTTGAGATACCGGCTTGATATTAATCTCTACATGTAAAAAGGAGACATTTTGGACGACAAAGATTATTGAAAAAAGATTTAGTATCCATTATATCTCACCATCGCCCTGCTGATAGGTAGCATTGAACCCGGTCTGATGTACGGTAAAATCGGCTACGAACTGGACGAACAGAACATTGGAGCTGGATTTTATAGGAGCTGGAATCTGATTTCCACAGTATTTTCCTATAATGGGGTCATCCTCACTCAGTCCGTCGTGTACCTTTTAATGAAGAGGGTGAAATTATAATAACTTTGAGTTAAATGTCCAAATTGATACACTATAGTGAGTACAGAATGTCGGACTTTCCATGACATCAGTATAAATTCATGGGGTTTTAATCTACCATTATGGACTTACCAGAACATAATCATATCGACAATCATTAACTTCCTCCAAATCCATGCTCTCAAATCGAAGATTGATAACCTTGTTGGCGCCGACTATGATCGTCCACTTGCAATTCTGGGCTTCATATATCCCATTTCTGTCGATGTCTACTGATCCAAAACGCCCTGATGTCGAATTCAGTATGCCTCCACATCCCTGTCTTTCACCTGTTTATCGTAAGAGAAAATGAAATACATTACTGTATATGAAAAAATATGAAATCTTCGTTCAATAAAAATGTAATGATTGTAAAATTATCTAAAACTGTCCACAATGAAGATACAGAGCTTGTTTCTATGAACTGTTTCCCATTTAACTTCTTGAGAAAAAAACTATAATAACTAATTGATCATTAATTATTTTTGATACAACATTTACAAATTATTTACATGTATAATCCTTCCTTACAAATGCAAATTAATCATTCTTGAGCCAGATTTACTAGTGCTTACCATAGGTAGTCCAGTAACCGGCCCTAAATCCACCGTACGCCACTGATGGATCCGTGACAAAATTAACTAACATTGAATTCCCTGTGCTCCTTATGACATTAGGGATGACTTTACCACAAAATCGGCCTAGGAGAGGGGACTGAAGAGTGTTACCGTCACGAACGTCTACGTAGTCATAACCACAAGAAGGATGGGCCTCGACATCAAAGGAAGAAAACCTGTTATATAAACAAAATTCTTAGCATCTTCATTTTGACCTTTGTCTAACAGTTTGCTTATATTTTGTAAATTTGTACTTTTCTTCATAAAAACCTAAAAATTCAAGCATAATCGACTAACTTTAGATCCACCACCCTGTTTTCGGCCACCGTGATGAGCCAAGTACAGTTGGCCTCGTGATGGTAGACGTCCGGATAGGTAGGCGTCTGGATTGTGCCGTAGGCGTCCGTGTAATTCCCACCACAATCTTTGTCAAAATACAAATAATCATGCCAAATATTTTACAAAACTATTAGAACAACCTTCATTACGTTTTGGTCAGTGATCATGGTAACTTTGAGAAAATATTAACATGATTAATATAACCTTTAATAAGTGTCTCAGATAGTTGCAGAAAGTCTCTGTCAGGCAAATGAACATAAAAAAATTGTATTTGTTTATAATATCTTCAAATCAGGTAAAATTGAAACTAAAACATATTCAGATTTTCTATGACCGTCCATTAATTATTCTCAAAGTATTACAAAGTCCTATACAAAATGGACTTAATTCTTGATTAGTTGAAAACATGCTTGCTGGTATATTAACAAAATGTCTTTTACCTGAGGTACGGTACTGGGCTCTAAATCCTGAGAAAGCTACATTACTGTCCGTCACAAACTGTATGAACATGCTTCCTATGGAACTAACAGGATCTGGCACGTCAGTCCCACAGAATCTACCCAATGGACGCCCACTGGTATCATTCCCAGCATACACCTGAACGTAGTCAAACCGGCATCCAACGCCACCTATAGGGAATAGATTTAATACAGTTTGTGCACATTATTTTAAAAGTATATGACTGTATAAGAACGGGGATTAGAGAGCGATTAACATACTATAGTATTTGTATTTCCTTAAATTGTTTTAAAGTCTCTGATACTTGTAAAAGAAACATATATGCTCTTTTCTTTGTGATAAAATTTTGGAAACCAAAAGAAAAAAATGAAAGAAAAAATTAATTTTGCATTCAACTGCATTCCATTACCTTCAATGTGGAAATTAACATTGGAGAAACTGAAGACAATAAAGCGCTGAGGATCAACTGATATTGTGTAGTTACACCTTAAGTTGTGACCATATTCATTCGGGTAACCCGGCGAAACGAAGTCGGCTGACTCTTCTGTGAACAATGCCCCACATTCTACAAAAGCGCCCATATGTTAATAAGATATTCAAACATATTTGGATATCTCAAATATTGATTTTGTTTCGACAGCTAAACCCGATGAATGCAGATTTATAAAATCCAATTTTTGCTAAATCAAATGTTACGCCGCAACATTACTAAGTAATAAATATAAATATCTGCATAAAAAATTACATATACATGTAATGTTTTTAAGCAGAGGCTTTTTAAAATTTATTTTCTTTAAGAAAAAGTCACTTTGTACCAGCAGTCCAGTTTGCAGCGAAGCCGTTTCCATTGACAGCAGGATCGGACCGGAACTTGACGACCAGCCGTCTTGAGGTGGACTTCTGTGGAGGCGGAGTCAGGTTACTGCACCAGCGACCTTGATTGACCAGGGAACCGTTCCTAATTGCATCATCAACCTTAAGTTTAAAAAAAATAAGTAAAAGAAGGATATGAAATGTACTATGTACCTTCACAAATCATTTAATCATCTTAAGCGTTTGAATGCTAAATATGACAATAAATGGAAAAAAAAATGAGATTTGTAAATCTTTCTTTAATACTTATGTCTTAAATGTATCGTGAGTAGAAAATGTCAGATTCATAGTAGTAGGATTTTTCTTTAAACCCCAGTCATATTTTCGAAAAACAATTGACGGTCGATGGGGTTTTTTTTCGCCAAAAACAAAATATTTCCGATTACAGTCGGCAGTTCATCCACAGTTACCTTGTCCTATTTATTATTATTTTTTTTTTCAGCCGACCAGTTTTATTTCAGTCGAGCTAAATTTTTTTTCTGCGTCGGTTGCCGATGCAGTCGCTGAACAGTCCCTCAATCAACCTTTGATCATCGTCCGAACATCGGCAGATAGTTCATTAAGTCCGATTATCGGTAGGTCGACTTTTAGAAATACCTTGACCGCTTGTGAAAATCAAACTGCTATCAACGAACGATGATCGGGCGACGGTTGGCCAACTTGAATTTTGTTTACTTTTAAAGATATATCAATGTTCCTAAGAACTAATGTGACTACTCTGCGTCACCAAATACTAGTGTCGACATATAATGTTTTTTTTTTTTGTCAGCCGACGACACGGGAAAAATTTAGTCGTCCGATCATCGACTTTGCCTAGACGCTGTGTCTTCTAGCTATTCCCACTTTTTAAAAATCTCAATTCCACCTATTCCCACTTGCAAATAACAATAGATGTTTAGATTTACCTGTATTTTGTACATTTTAAGACAGAAAATAATGAATACATCTATGAGAAAATATGATTTATTTCGGATTTTTGAAATAATAAAAAGATCTTACAAAAAAGCAACTTAATACCTAAATTTAAGAACATAGTTAATTATTTTTTTACACAAAATTCCACCTATTCCCACATAAAATCTTACCTTTTTCTACATGATTTTCGAAAAGTGGGAATAGGTAAAATGAACCCTAGACGCTATACCTAGAACCCCAGTTACATTTCCAAAAACGAGCAACGGCCGACGGTTTTTAAAACAAAAATGGGATTCTTCGGGTGACAAACGGCAGTTCATCGGCCCTTGTCTTGCCCAATTTTGACCTCTTCTTTTGTTGGCCGACCAATTTTGTGTCCATCGGTCCAAGTTATAATTTCTTTTAATTTCTGCGTCGGTGACAGATTTCATTAATTGAAGCAATCCCTCGATCAGCCTTTGATTATCGTCCGACCATCGGCGTTTAGTTTATAAAGTCGGTCGTCCGTCGTTCGACAATAAGGGTGTCCAAAATTTCGGCCGACGGTTAAAATCAAACTGTAGCTCAGAGCTCGATTATCGGACGACAATTGGCCGACTTATGAATATTTAACCTAAAAAGGATACATAACACAAACAAAATTTTGATGCTTAGATTGATACATATTTTTTGAATGGAAATAACACAAATAATAAATCCGTAAATATAGAGAAATCTTTCTTTGCTGCTTAGATGTGCCCCTTTTGTCGTTTTCTATTGAATTCTATACACAATTTTGCACACATTTTTAACATTGTGTAACAATCTTACAAAATTCTGCCACTTTGCCTTGCAAACATTACTCATGTCACCGATGGTCGGGCGACTAAATTTTTCTGGTCTTGTTGGCTGAAAGAACATGATCGGCGGACACAGTATCGGGCGACACGGAGCAGTCACATTAATTCCTAGGAACACCGATGACTTAGATAAATACCCAAAAAATCTTTTTTTTTTTTTAGAAATCAGCAATATTTTTCATAGTTTCATATTCAGATAAGTGACGTGAGTAATGTTTTCAAGGCAAAATGGCAGAATTTTGTAAGATTGTGACTCAATGTTGAACATATGTGCAAAATTTTGTATAGAATTGCATTAAAAATGACAAATGGCGAATATCTAAGCAGCAATGAATACTTGATCTCTTTATATCTTAAGGATTAATTAGTTATGTTATTTCCATTCAAAAAATGTATATTAATCCATGCATCAACATTTTGTTTGTGTTATGTATCCTTTATAGGTTATATATTCACAAGTCGGTCAATCGTCGCCCGATCATCGAGCTCTGAGCTACAGTTTGATTTTAACTTCGGCCGAAATTTTGGACACCATTCTAGTCGAAAGATGAACGACTGACTTAACAAACTGACCGCCTTTAGTCGGACGATGATCGAAGGTTGGTCAACCGATAACTTCAATTGAAGAAATCGGCCACCGACGTAGAAAAAAAATTAATTTAACTTGGACCGATGGACACAAAATTGGTCGGCCGACAAAAAAAGGGGCCAAAATCGGGCAAGACAAGGGCCGATAAACTGCCGACTGTCACCCGAAGGATCCCAGTTTTGTTTCAAAAACCGTCGGCCGTTGGTCGTTTTTGGAAATGTGTCTGGGGTTTTGAGTGATCGGGAGTTCTATTCACCCGGAACTGTGTCTAACCTAAGACGTTATCAAAGGTATGACTGTTAATTAACCATGAAAATCAACAGAAACTTGACGATGCTCGGCCATACATCGGCCAATCCTTGAAAGATATGTTTATGATGGGTTGCCTATGAGGAGCGATGTGGGCCATCGGTGGAGACACCGCTGATTTTTAACTACAACTTATTTTCTACCGATGACTCCCACCGATTCGCCAAATGGTCTCGGTCACCGTCCGATTACTATAGGTGTTCGGCCAGCAACCACATCATTTTCATAAAAAAAAACACGCATCGATTTTTCATCTTATACCCCATCGCTGGATAATGTGACTGATATTTTAAGAGCATTACTATTAAATGACCCCGAGCGCTAATGGAATGTGAGTCGGTAGAGCGCTTGCTACGAAATCGGAAAGACTTGGGTTTGGACCACGGCCGCAACTGACCCTTGTGAATGTACATTGTGGTAAGACCATGAGTGTAAAATACACCTCTAAATTTTTCACTCTTCACCGGTATATAGTGGCATCTCTATTTGTTTATTTTTTCCAAATGAGCGTTTAACAACATGCAATCAATCAATAAATATTTTATATATGAGATTGTACATATATATCGTGTATTCTTCTTTATTTCTACATCTTTGTTTGTTACCTCCACATAATCATATTGACATGTCCCATGAGCTTCCATGTCAAAAGGCGGGATAAAGGTTAGAACCACGTGATAACCGTCCAACACATTGATGTCCCAGACACACTCCGTGTTGTGGGGGTAGCTGGAGGGGTAGTTAGGGCTGGAGATCAGACCTGTGTTACTGTGATAAAGACCGCCACAGCCTGAAACAACATATATACGGCCTTAATATGGATAAGTATAACAAATTTTCTATAAAATCATCTCTTTACATGTATGGATGTATAGATGTATATTGAAGATAGAGGCACATGAGGCATCCTTTGAAAGATCTATGGAGAAAGAAGTATCTGCTACAAGTATGATTTTTATCAATATATTTGTTACGGAAGAAAAACAAAAGTTACTGCCTGAACAGTATTCTCACCAAACACTTACACTTAACGTGCTACAGTCAAGCGATGTTGATTACTCTTGAAACATTATACAACCTATGATTAACCTAATGATTACCCTTAAAATATTCCTGAAATACTGCCGTTTCAGCGTTAAAAAACAATCAAATTATCAAAATATGACGTTTTCTGAGAGACTGAATCTACTGACCGTCTGTGACAAAGTTGTACTTAATCTTGAATCCATTAGCAGCCACACTGTAGTCGGTTTTGAAAATGATTCTTATTCCGTTACTCTGAGAGGTGAAAGGTTCTGGTACGGTTGTTCCGCACTTCCGACCGATCGAAGGCGAACTGACGTAGCGACCGTTCAAAATGTCAACATAGTCAAAAATACACCGAGGGTGGTTTTCCAAAGAAAAATTCTTGAAAGTAACCTTCAATAAAAATTTACATGAAAAGGATTCATTCAATTATCATCCTATTCATTTTTATTTACTGCTCACATGACAATGAATAAAAAATGTAATAATATTATATTTTTTCCTTAAAAAGAGTAATAATTTTGAAAAGAAATTGAAACATTATCAAATTGTTCGATTCCTAAGTGCTTTTTCTTCCTTTTTTATTAGGAAATAATGAAATACCTGAATTTTAGAACCTTCTGGGGCCAATATCAACCAAGCGCACGCATCACTGTGGTTGTAATTGAATGGGAAGTTGGGGCTTACAATTTCTCCATTATCTTGAGTAAGTACTCCTCCGCAATCTGGTGACAGAGAGAGAGATCCACAGCAGTTTGTTAAACTAATCATGTCAAATATGACTTATAACTGATGGAATAACGTAACTTAGAATTTGGGATTAAAAATGTCATTTTTATAAAATCCTACAAATATTGTCAAAATAAGAGTATTTACCCGTATAAATATAGGTCAAAAGGAATCCCTGATCAACGATGGAGTTATCGGTCCTGAATCTCATCCACAGATTGGCTGAGGGGGATATAATGGGATCAGGTAGTGTTGTGTTCCCACAGTACTTCCCAATCAATTCTCCATTTTCTGTGTTGCCTAAGTTTTAAAACAGATAATTTTAAATGAATAGATTTACGAAATATTTTCTCCTAAACAACCAAATGCATTGGCATTTTTTTTTAGTATTGTCAACATCTTCATGTTATGTACCTTCTTTGACCTCCAGGAAATCAAATGCACATCTGGTGTGTGATTCAAGTCTTAAGTTGCTAAACTGGATAAAGATGGAGGAACTTGTCAGGTTCTGGTTGTTAAAGAACCACGTGCACTCCTCTCTGTTACTATAGTTACCATTGACGTAGCCAGGGGAGGACACATTACCAAAAGGTCGTGTCAACACACCACCGCATTCTAGACACATGAAGACAATATGAACTTAGATTTGATAAGCATGTTTCATGAAACATTCATCACTCTTGACCTCAAGCTTTTGCTCACAATTTCAACTCAATGAATTATCCTAGATATATCTATATAAATGAAAACAATATTATGAACCATCAGCAAGCATCATACATTAGCACATAAAACTTTTTGGATAAACACGAATGAATCTGTTTAAAAATATTTTTTGATTATGAAAATTTACTCTGTTCGTTCAGAGACGTGTAGTGAGCTCTAAATCCTCCATTACTGACAGAGCCATCCGTGAAGAAGACGACCTTCATTGTGTTTCCACTGGACTCCACCAGAGACGGCGGGGTGGTACCGCAGTACCGCCCTATAGCAGGCGAATCTCGCAGGATACCGTTATACACCTAAAGAAATAAAGACAGGTTATTCAAAAGTGAAAAGGAAACATGGTTGGCGATGAATTAGAATAATTTCGAAATGTGTTATAAACGAAATACTTGATAGAACTTATTGGGCAAAGAAGTTTTTATTCTTGAAATGAAAATTAAAGAGAAAACTGTACCACTTGGTAACAGTATACTTACCGAAACGTAATCGTAATAACAAGTAGACGATGCTTCAATGTTAAGAGACTCAAAAGTTAAAGACACGCGCTTGCCCTGTGGCACCTTAATTAACCAGGTACAAATACGGCGATGAGGGTACTGGCCGGGAAAGTTTGGGGACGTAAATGTTCCTGTGCTTGTTGTGAATTCCCCTCCACATTCTACACAAAACAACGAACAAAGGAATGGAAATCAATAAAAAGCAACGCTAAATTCCTGTCACATTTTACCTAATGGAAACAATATAATGTTTAAGAAAAAGTAATATACATAACTATATAAATCATGATGTTGGAGATGCCTGGATATGTACTGTGCAAATTTTTGTCCTTTTCACTAGAATTATTGCCAATCCCTATGCTTTCCAATAATTTCTTTGCATTACAGTTTTCTCTTGCTGAGAGATTTTGATATTTATTCTTACATCACAGTTGTTAACCCACCTTCCACACTGGCGTCAAACTTCATCTGGAAACCAGGGAACGTGTTAGCATTGTTGGACACGAACTTGATGTGGGCGTAACTGTCTGATGTTAAGACGGGCTGGGGTATCTGAGAGCCACACAAAGTCGTCAATACTGGACCTGTATAACAGTAAGATAAAAAGTATTTACAACCGTTTGTCTACCGTTAAGAGGAAAAAGTAAAATTATAACAAGAATCCTTGTTATTTTCAAGTGATGTATTTCCGTTTCCTTTCATAAACGTAATAGCACAATGAAATTATTTACAAAGTACGACTTGGGAGAAAATATTCAAAATCATGTTTTAAACATGCAATAACACACTGATTATATTAGAAAACAACGCTAAAAAGTCAAACGAAAACTCATTGGTTAAAAACTATGTAATCCTAAGGAAAACGGTTCTTCCCAGTTTTATCCTTTTTATTCTAAATAATATACTCAGTAATGGAGAATGTTAAAGTATAAGCTGAGGTCAACAAGCAACTAACCTGTCGCATTGAGGTCTCTGATTTCTACGTAATCCGCCGAGGCACAGCTGAGACTGGATTCAAGGTTAAAACTGAGAAAGGTCAAGGTCAGGAAGTGACCTGTGGGACCTCTCAGACTCCATTCGCAGTTCTCATTGTTTCCGTAACTCCTCGGGAAATTTGGCGAAGCAATCATACCAGTCTGTCCAACGTATGTACCGCCACAACGAGCTACGAATATCAATAATAAAAGAAATCTAATTAGTGATATCCAGGGGATAAAAAGGGATGAACATGGAATTATAAAATACGTACGGCTGAAAATAGTTCCATGATGTAACTACAAGAAATTTGTAACATTCATTTTGCAATAAGGAAAGTTGAACAATTCATTTTATTTATTTTTTGCTAAATATTTTCCTGCCATATAATATTTAAAGATATGTCTTATTTAAATGAATGTTTGACACAGACAACTTTGCAAAAATACTAAATATGTATTTACCTAAATGCACTAGTGCTTTAAATCCGGCCCGTGGTACGCTGTTGTCAGTCCTAAAGCGAATATACAGCACATTTTCGGAAGATTTGACAGTACTTGGTCGTGTAGATCCGCAATATTTACCGATCAGCTGCGAGTTTGCCGTTCCTCCGTCACGGATCTCAACAAAATCAAAGTTACATCTGAAAAAAGTAAGATGAAAGTCGGATGAAAATTGTATACAATATGTCCAAACTTAACATTAATTTTATACAAGTTATTTCATCTAAGTTCTTTTTCAACATATACATTTTATTTGTTAAGTGAAATGGAAAGGTTAAGCAAAAAGAAGTGGTTTTCATTGCTTCACTTCTATCTTACTTACTAATCTGTTTCTTTTACAATAATTTTTTTTCATTATATTATATATAGCTTTAATATCATTTATTGCTGTTACTCATTTTATATTTCTTTCTTTCCTAGGAACTAAAACTAAATTCATACAGACATTAAATAAAAACAACACATTTGCAGTAAAGTAAACTTTCATTACCATAACTACGGTTACTGGGGCTGGATATCGAATGGGAATCTTGTCTTGTTTCATTTTTAACAGGATTATAATCGAATGTAGACTGCAATATACTTTGAAATTGACATCAAGTAAAAAACCAAATATTTAAGCTTTAACAGTCTGACTACCCTTATACTAGCATTCGTTGTAGTTTTTGTAGTAGTTAAATTTTGCGCAAATGCCGTCAAGTATAGTTAGCCTTTATGAAAGATTTCCGTCACAATGATAATCAGGGTCTTACTCAGGATGGACTTCAATATTAAAGTTTTCCTCAAACTCCACTTGGACAGTCTCTGTAGCCGGGACTAGGACAGTCCACACACAATCCACATTATGTGGATAATTCGCCGGGTAGTTAGGCGACATGATGTACGTCTGCGGCACGTCGTGGGTAAGTGTAATGCTCTCTCCACACTGCACGTGCACCTCTGTGAAGGTTAACCGGAAGCCTGTCGCAGAACCTGCGCCGTCTGATACAAACTTGACGTACAGTTTGTTACTACCTGTCTCCAAAGTAGCAGGGCTCTGGTTGCCACAGTAACGGCCGTTAGTACTGCTGCCCACTGGTGGCGCATTTTCATTGTCACCATTTAAAAGCTGAAATCAATGCTTCGTAATAAATTTACCCTGCATGTAATTACAGTCACGGATCATATATAATAAACTTCGTATATTTTAGATGACTCACTGTATGTGAATTGAAAGAGAATATATTCTTTTATTATACAATTATAAACTTCATGCGCTTTACTCTGTAAAGATTTTGATTGAATTTGATTGCCGCTGTTTTAACATACAAATCTTCAAAAATGATGAAAACGTGTACACTTCAGCTTTATAAGGACGTGTAGAGCCCGCACCTGCACGTAATCCCCGTCACATCCACTGACAGAACCCACGACGTTGAAGGATGTATTGAAGACTACCTGTATTGTACGACCTGTAGTGACCTGTACCACCCACTCACAATTCTGGTTCCCGGGGTAGGGACTGGGATAACCTGGACTAGCGATAACTCCCTGGCTCATTTCCATACGCCCACCACAGGCTGAAAATAGAAAAGAATGTCAACAAATGCGAAATCAAAGTATTTTTAATATTAAATATTTGTAAATTATTAGATGCAAACTTCTTGTAAAATATCTATTAACAAAATCATTTATTTACTGCTTATTTAGCCATCTTACTTAAATAAAATACAGCATTAAGATCCATTTCGTTTTGATCACCATAAGATATTAATTCATTGTTCTTATGAATCATTATTAAAAAAATGACTTCACATTATGTATAAGATGTATTATGCCCTAAAAATTAAAATATGAGAAAACAAACAAAAATATGATAAACAACAACGGCTGACCTTGTCGGTATTTCATGGCGAACCCTGTACGATTGACTGAGGAGTCCGTTTGGAATCTAACGGACACATCATTTGTGGTGGACAAAATCGGGGCAGAATTTGGCTCCCTGCCGCAAAACTGACCCAAGGAACGACCATTTCCGTATGCGTCTTTAAAACATCAAATTAAGAAAGTTATTTTCTTCTACTGAAAGCGCTTACTTTTACAATCGACGGCTCATTTTGACATTTTAACATGTGTAGGTATAGAATATATAATTGATTTTACCTTATTCAGTAGCTAAAGATTTATTGCAAGGGCTTTTACATGATTAAACGAAATGGAATCAACACAAAATAGGATTGGAGGCAGAATCACACTGCTTAAAATATCTTAATTGTTCGTAGGAGACAATTACTCTTTTCGATCTCTTTTTCTTAAGGAATCAAATAAGAAAGAAAAACATTCTAAATGGAAAGTGAAAGGTAGAGAGTATGGTAGTTGCAATTTTCATCCTCAATACGTACGATATACTTCGACATGACCCATTTGCACTCTTTTCAATTAATAGCTAATCTGGAAAACTGTATCACAAAACAGCTTCCCAGGCGCGGATCCAGAATTTTTTCCAGGGGGGTCCACACCAGTCAGAAGATAAATCCAATCCCAGAAAATTTCTTGACAAGCAAAAAAAAACATAAACTCGCCCAAGCTTCAAAAACCTTCTTTTTTTCGGGGGGGGGGGGGGGGGGGGGGGGGTTAGTATATAAATTTTGTAACCTTGAAAATTCAATGGGGGGGGGGGGGGGGTCCTGACCCCCTCGACCCCCCCTCCTCTAGATCCGTGCATGGCTTCCGTATATTGTCTTGGTGTGAAAGTAAGCCGTTGATTGTACAAATCAGCGCTTCACAAAAAAGTTCATTTCTATAATTATAACTTATGGTGAAATTGGCATTACATCAATCTGTAGCTTTTTGAGACATTAAGAAAGAACTAAAGACACATTAACATTTTAGAGAATAACATTGTATTTATGTTATTAATTTTACTCACTATCATAAACAGTAATTTTATCATAAGAGCACGTGTAGTGCCCCTCTAAGTCAATGCTACTGATATTTAGCCAGACACGATGCCCTGGGAGTGTAGTGATGACCCACAAGCAGTTCAAACCATGAGCATAACCATTCGGGTAGCCAGGGGAGGTGAACGTGTTGTCCTGGTTACTCGCGCCAAGAGTTCCACCGCAGCCTGGAACTAAAATAAATATATTTCTGAGTTTTTTTCGTGCCTTTATTTTAATTACAATGTAATTTAAATGTTCTATTTATTTGAGTATGTCAGTAATTAATTAATTTTTTTACTAGGAGTGGTGGATCCAGGAGCTACAGTGGTGGAAGGAATTTGATCACTAGTTGCCACCCACTGGAAAAGGAACCCTTGACCAGAACTGGAGAAGTCAGTACGGAACTCCACTCTCATTACATTACCAGTACTCATGAATGGCGGTGGGCTGGAGGTGCCACAGAACCTGCCAATCTCAACACTGTCAGCCTCAGGACCATCCAAAAACTGATTTTAAAAGTTCAAAACTAAGCATAAAGAAAATTTACAAGTAACAGCAAGTCATCCCTGACAAATTTTAATTTAAAAACAACAAAAAAAAATTAGTTTTTTAGTTTAAGTGCTATGACTTCGATATAAAAGGACGAACAATGGGTGTTTTTAAGTAAAGTCAATTGTGTTAAAATTTGTATATCATCTAGTTCTGCGCACCTTAATATAGTCATAGTAACAGTTTGCTACAGACTCTACGTCTATAGAGTTAAACGTCACTCGGATCCTGAGACCAATGTCTACTGTGATCGTCCAGACATAGTTCACGTTGTGGGGGTACTGGTTAGGATAGTTAGGGGACGCAACCTGTCCTGAACTTCCTGTCAGGGCACCACCATACACTGCACGTATAATATGAATGTGACTTGAAAAGCAAATTACACAACTTTTTGTAAAAAGATAGATACTAGAAAATTGATAACATCTTGAATACAAGAGATTTTTGAAACTCCAAGTTAGTAAATCCCCACTTGTATTGAATTCTGCCAAAAATCCTGTTCCGGATCCGTAGACATCGGCGTGGAACTTCATCCAGAGTCCGTTAGCAGCCGTCAGATTTCCGGGGAACCTCGTGCCACAGTACCTTCCAATCAGTTGACCGTGAACGTCACCTTCCCTCAGTTCCACGTAGTCATAGCTACAGGTGGGGTGGCTCAGGATATTAAACGTCCTGAAATTTAAAAAGTTCACTTAATACATATTGAATTTCAAACTTCATCAAAGTTTAACCAAGCTTCATTCAAGCCTGATTTGAAAGTAAAAGTAATTAAATATGGAGAAAGACAAGTTAATGTCTGAAAATACAGTAAGATTAATCGAAAGTGTTACAAAGTTGATTATAAACTAAACTTTACAGTTTTGAGGAATATACTCTAAGAGATAAATAAAGATTTTTACTGGAATGATATTCCAACTTTATTGCCAGGAGGAACACGGATGTTCCACACACAGTCTGTGTTTTGGGGGTATTGGTAAGGATACCCTGGGGTTGCAATGTATCCACTCTGGGCCGTTATGTCGGCCCCACAACCTGAAATATGCCAGATTGTAGATTTTGAAACCATTGAAAACATAGACAAAAGTAGATAATGCATTATGATGTGGAAAGCTACTCTAGAATTTATTAAACTTACTGGACAGGGACTTCGTGTACATTGCCCTGAACCCTGATCGCTGTATCGTCCTGTCAGAGATGAACTGGACAATCATGGCGGACCCCGAGGAGGTGATTGGGCTTGGAATCGTCCGACCGCAGTACGTCCCTATTTCCGGTGCGTCTAGGTCATCACCATTCAGTACTCTCACGTAATCTTTTGTACAGTCCGACAATTCCTCAACATCCATGTGAGTGAAAGTCAGGGTAATACGATCATCTAAAGAACAAGGATATCAATCTAAATCACGTAGTTTTTACTTCTTGGTTGGAAAGTAGATATCTTTCGGATAGATTTAGAGTTATATGATTGTGACTGGTTATAGATAAATTTTTATATAACATGCTATATCTCTTACTTCCAAAAGATTTGTGATTAAACATGATCCCTTGATGATGGATATAACACTAAACATGAATTCGAAGGGTAATGCATAAACTGATATTTTGTTAGAACACCAATCTTGAGTGACATGGTTCAAGAAGCATGATTTGGAGAAGGAGCTTAGGTTCTTCTTTATTTAACAAGATACTAACCAGAGTGGTCTGCCCTGATAAGCCATGTGCAGTTATTCATCCTATCGTAGGGGTTGGGATAATTTGGTGAAATGATGACCCCGTCCTCCTCCCCATTCAGAATACCGCCACAACCTTAACAACAAATAGTTTCTATAAATATTACGAAAATATATCTTGAGAAATGAGGCTAATTTCTGAGGTTTCTATGATATTTTTGTATATAAATCATAATTTGATAAGTAATTTTTCCATTTATGTATTGCCTATTCACATCAAGAAAAAGTTTCTAAAGTTACCAATTTCTATCAACATCTTTTAAATTCGATGAAATGATTTTGTTATTATTAAGTTAGAATTCAAATTTTCCACTTGATTATTTTTTCTACCTGTGACGTAGTGCGCCTTGAATCCTTTACCAGACAGGGAGATGTCTGATCGCATCTTTACGTACATGTATTGTCCACTACTTCTGTACTCAGGGGGAACTGGCAGGGATCGTCCACAGTGTTTCATCAACTCTGTGGAGTTGGAGTTATTCCCATCATATACCTATTGTTTAATCAGAATTAGTGTTTTATGCACGTTGGAGCAAATTTCATGAAATTTTATCAAATATTTCAGAGGAGAGAAATTAATTACATCAAAGTATATGAATCCATTTTCATGACAGACATAAACACTACAATTAACGTTGAAAGTTAAAAGAGAAAGATAGAGTGAACATGGAAAAAAAAATCTTATGAACTTAATCAATAAAGGTTGGAAAAATCAGGAACAAACTTGCATGCATTTTATCCTACAATTAATGTTAGTAATGTAGATAGATTTAATCATCTGTAATAAACCGACAGTGATTTATCATACTAATATCACATAACTATAATTGTTAGAAACATGTCTAAACAGACAGATTTTCACGACCGAAACTAACTAACAACACATAATCGAAAAATAAACATCAAAACTAAAACAGAGATACTAGTAATGTCTAGTATCATATAACTATATATGTTAAATACATTTCTAAACAGACAGATTTTCACGACCGAAACTAACTAACAACACATAATCGAAAAATAAACATCAAAACTAAAACAGAGATACCCGCCAGGAACACATTTACGGTCATGTAACATAATTAACTCTAGAAATATAAACAGACAGAAATTAATATCTGTGAAAAACATACAGCATGGATCTTACTATTAAACTTTGGAAATAAAGCAGAAAGACATAACCCAATTACGGTCAAGAAAATGAAGAAATTGAACACACTGAAATTTAACATGATTTGTAATAAGAAGAATTTGTCAGCTATAATTGATCGAAGTCTTGATATATCTGAGTACTCCTATATATGTAGCTGATCACGTACTCCCAGTTCAGTGTAAACAATCGTTAAAGAAGTAGAAGGGCGTATATTGCACTCGGTAGCGTTAAAAAGTAACTGTGTACTTCTAAAGCAGGAGAGTAAGATAAAGAAACTTACAACAGTTGCAAAAGTCAGTGCAGTATGCAAACAAACACATATACACATAACTGCAATGAAATGTAAAGATAGGTAATGCAAGAAAGCTAGCACGACCATGGATCGCCAACCCACGCCGTTACCCGCCGTTACCCGTGACAATAAAGCGGTTAGACGTAATGAATGCAAATATACCACGGTGCTGATACCGTCGATAGATTATCAAAGTTTACACCTTCATGCTAGCTGTGGATATGACTTATTGGATATATATTGGATCTCCCATAATTTGTAGTTGGATATGATATTTTCTTACGATGCGGAGTTATGTGCACTGCTTATATAGGACGTCCACTCTATATTACTTCAGTACGCTTACGGAAAATCCATTGTTACTTAACAACTGCCCTTAACTGTGGGATATGAAAAAACATCTAATTAGTCATATCCAACGGATATAGGGGGTAAACATGGGATAAATTTTGATACCCTACATTGGTGACGTTACAATAGGTTTTGCAATAGCGTGTTGAAGTAAAATCCAGTGGAGTTTCATATAAAAACAGTGTAAAACATCAAAGGGGTGTATAAATCTTGTGATAAAAAAATCTACAATGATTTGTGGGTGGATATGATTTTTATCCAATTTATTGTGTTCCAGGCACACAACTTATTATTTCTAACTACAAATCATGGGAGGTACGTTAAATATATATATATATATATATATATATATATATATATATATATATATCGAAAATGGCGTATATCTATTTACGAGTAACGTTAAATATATAGACCGACAGACGGTCTGAAACAAGTTTACCGCCAAGAAATCGTTGGATTACGATAATAAACGTTAGAAATATAGATAGATATAACCGTCTGAGACAAAATTAGGTCTTTATTGTATATTAAATATAAGAATTATAAGCAGACAAACATAATGGTCGGTAGCAAACTTACAGCCACGTAGTCATAACGACAGTCAGAAGACCCTTCCACATCAAACTCGTCAAAGGTGAGGACCACGGTCTTCGTGTCCTGTACCGTGATCAGCCACTCACAGTCCGTATTGTGGGGGTAGTTATTGGGGTAGTTCTTTGACATCAGTGTACCCGCAGGGGTGCTAAAGTTTCCACCGCAACCTTTGAAAGAAGATGTTGCATTCCAAAACATATTGTTAAATCAAATATTTTCAAGGAGTCAAATTTAAGGAATTTTTTTCAGGAAATAGAGCGGATTAGTTTGGATGTGATCCCTTGGATAAATATTTTAGATTGTAATATTTATAGATGTAATGTATATGACATTTCACGTTTCGTGCAATTAAAAGTAAAAAGTTCCTGAACAGTTGGTTTTGGAGAAGTTGTATCCAATCTTCCTCAAAACATACAGTGGCTATTTGTATTTCGGTATATCGTATTAAAATACTTAAAAGATATCTGTTAAACCAATTTGTTAAATTCAAAGGAAACATCAGAACAAATCCTCGAACATGTTTCAAGTTAGGAGAATTTTGAATTGTAATTAGATTTTACCGCCTGCTATCGCTTTGTACGTTGCACTGAATCCTTTCCCGCTGATGCTGACGTCACTTCGGAAGATGACGTGCATGAGGTTTCCAGTGGTGGTCAGAACCTGAGGTGACGTCTGCTTGTGGCAAAGTTGAGCAAGTCTTGGCGCCGAAGAATCGCGGCCGGCGTAAACCTTACCGAACAAATCAAATAAGGATTCATATGGGAATAAGTAAATGTTTTCTTGTTAATATCATGGGGTGATAAAATCAACACCTCTCAAGAATAACCGTCTAAACAAATGTTCTTTCAAAAGATATTCAGACACCAGCATCAGGACAGGTTAAAACATAACGTACATTACGTGATCAAGAATAGTTATAAAATATTGCAATGTTAGAAAAAAAACGCATTATTTTAGTACCTCTAAACCGTCAAATCGACATTCGGAATGAACCTCTACATCAAAGTCGTTTATTGTGAGTTCTATGGCTTGCCCCGTGGGTACCTCAATTTGCCACACACACTGACGACGGTGAGGGTAAGGTTGAGGATAGTTCGGGCTGGTAAAAGAGTTGGTGTTCTGTGTAAAGTATCCTCCACAACCTGCAAATTACAATGTTGTATATATCCTTCAATGTGTTTTGGTATTAATTTTCTCATTGACAGTATGCTTCCAAGTAATATTGCAAATTTTATAGGAACGTTGTTTAGTGATGTCTTTATTATTACAGTTCTTTTTTTTATTTTTCCAGGTAATCTTTATTTTATCAAATATGAACATTTTAACGAATTATTTGTTTCCAATAATTACATTTTAAGCAATGATATTCTTTATATATTGAAGATATACAAACCGTTAGTAATGTACTCTAGTCGGAATCCATTCCCTGCTACGGAGAAGTCTGAGATAAAGTTTAACCACAGATACTCAGTAGAAGATGCTATGGAGGGAGGGACGTTATTTCCACAATATGTCCCAATTAAATTGGAGGTAGGGGAGTTACCATCACGTATCTATAAAAGATTACAAAAAAGCCCAAGCATTATTTAAAAAAAAAAATTGAAGAGATCAGGGGGTATGTATACGGGGTATGTATACATTCAAGGGAGGAAATTGAAGCAGTATTGTATATAAAGAGTAAAAGGCAAAGACCTGAAGATGGTCGTAGGCACAGGACGTGTGGGTTTCCACATTGAAATGTGAGAACGAGGCATTAATGGTGTTTCCTAAAGTTGCCTGGATGATCCACGTGCAGTTCCGGTTGTGGGCATAAGGGTTCGGGAAATTGGGGCTCTCAATTACCCCGCTGTAGTCTGTCAAAGTCGTGTCACACACTGGAGAGAAGACAAATGTTAAATATTGCTGTGGATTGCTATAGAGAAATGATGATATTTAAAATCCGTATGTAATGTAATTTTATCTAGCTGAATTGAAACTACCCTTGAATCCTTGTGCATCTCTTTTCTTTTAAAATATATTACACATTGTTCTTAATTCCTATTCAAAATTTTCACAAGAAATTACAAATATGCTCAACAATGAAATCAAATGACAGGGACACCAGCCCAGATACATACTGCTGCTGTAGAAAGCATGGAACCCTCTTCCTGCATTAGAATGATCCACTCTGAACTTTATCCATAATTTGTTGGACGGCGAGTCAATAAAGTCTGGAATCTGATTCCCACAGTATCGTGCTAGTAAATCGCCTGTCGATGATCTATCACGGATCTACGTAAATTACATATTTAAGTATAGTGAAATATATATACAGTTTAACAAAAGCATTTTATTTGAAGAAATATGACCGGTCACACCCGCCGTGTACTCCTTGTCATGAAATTTTAAGAGAAAACAATAAGATTTTAAACAATTTTCTACTCTGACCTCGACATAATCATAGCGACAGGACTGATGGTTCTCCAAATCGAAATCGACGAAGGTGAGGTGGATCCTGCTTCCTCGGGAGACGCTGATTGTCCAAAAGCACTCTGCATTGTGTGAGTACTGGTTTGGATAGTTTGGGGAGACAAAACTACCCGTTGGATTGACCATATCTGCTCCACAACCTTAAAGAATACAAAAAGAAGTTAAGGTTCATAAACCCTCTGCTAACTCATATAAAACAATTTGAACTTTTGTGATTTTCCAAAAGAAAAGTATATGATAATGCAAAAAAATTTTGTAAAAGTTATTTGTGAGAGTATATTTAATTATAAATTTACAAGGTAAAGCATAAGGTATATTTGAGAATGTAATAATGTTTAAATAAAAGAGCATTTAAGCATGTTTTATGAGAATATCATAATTAAAATTTGTATAGTACAAGAAACACTTTAATTGCATTACAAATAAATAAACACATTATAAAATTATGCAAATTTACCAGTATAGGTCTACCCTACGCACTCCATTGCAAAACATAATATTGGTTATAGTATTTCCATACACAGATAAATTTAACCTCGAGATATCTTAGAATGCACTTTGAAATATCCCTGATATTCAAAATAATGGAGTTCAAAATAGGAAGTACAATACTATACCGATTTGTCTTCATTTAATTGATATATAGAAATTAAGGTTATTTAACTCCTGGAACGTACATTAGTTAATCAAAGTATGATTTTAAAGTTAGGTTTTGGTTTATAGTGTATTTCTCTATAAAGTCTGCAAACAAATAAAATCTAACCTTCAGCTGTGGTATCGTAGAAAATTCTGAATCCCCTCGCTGACTGTGACGCGTCCGATTTAAATCTTATATACATCCTGTTACTATGAGATCGTATGATATTGTCTATAGTTGTACCACAGTAGGTATTTACCAAAGGAGAACTTGGAAAACCTCCGTTTCTACAACGGAAATATTAAGTTCATTTAAACTGAAAAAAGCTCTCATTCTCACGGAAAACTGTTTCATTGGATAATAATTCGACAGTTCAAGAAAAGTTAATTCTCTTTTCATTCTAAAAGCCCATACATGTATATGAAAAACGACGTTTACATTTTACTCAACTAATGTAGGGAAAAATCTATGTTATAATGCAGTTAAATGTGCTCTGTCAATTGCTGAGATCACACAGGTTTTTTTTTTTTTTGCAAAATAAGGTAAAACCTAGATTTTGTTTTAGTATAGAACCTTACATTTCAAAGAACACTGCCATTAAAAAACATCGAAAGCAGTGGACTTGTCGGTCTGTTATAGTAAGGAAACCTGTTCTTATATTCAAATGCTTCACTTCAAGTTAAACATTTTGCTTTCCTAACCATAACCACAGCAAAACACAGGTTTCTTTACACAGTTCAGTGACACTCCCGCCGAAAAGAAGCCTCTTTTCTACCAGAGATAATTTTCGAATATTCTCTGACATAATATGGAAAAAAAACTCAACGTGCATGTGCCTCTTGTAGCGAAGTAAAACCAACTTTTTTAATTTGATAAAAGCTAATTAGCATTTTTACTCAACTTTTTTTTCATAAAATCATAACATTTATTCAACTAAAATGGAAGATTTTTTTTCTCTCGACCTTCTTCTTGTAATTCAGGGTAACTTCTGTTCTTACCGGATTTCTAGGAAGTCGTACTGACAGTTGGCATGATTCTCCAGCATGAAGTCTGTAACATTGAGGAGGACCTGATTCCCGTCTGAAGCCGTAATTGTCCATACACACTCCCTTTCGTGGGGGTAGTTGTTAGGGTAGTTGGGACTGGTGATGACCCCAGTAGAATCGGTAAGCTCCGAACCACAGACTGTAATGTTCCAGAGATATTCATTGAAGAATTGTTGTTATAGTTGTTTGGGATGAATTGTTGCAAGGATGTGGCCACATTTGTCAAGAAAGATGTATATAGTGAGTAAACTACTCAGCAAATTAGCTTACTTGTAGATGCATTTAGAGTGACGTATCCGGCTGAAAATCCTTCGTAAGCAAGACTTTCATCAGAAACAAAGACCACTGTTAGGAAGTTAGAAGAAGACGTTACAGAAGGGGGCATATCTGACCCACAGTACCTGAAACAAACAAACGAATAATGATGAAGCAACAAAATGAGAAGAGAAAAGGTAGAAGATATCTGCCATTGCTATACATACACAGCTATTCATAATTTTTAACATAAATTTCTTTTAAATGATAAACAGAGAAATTTGAATTGGGGGATTTCTGTTTATGTATTTAGTTAGAACCTATTGAAATACTTGAAAAGAATTTGGTATTACAAATGTATTTAAAAGTCTCTTACCTTCCCAAGAGGCTGTTAGAGCTGGCAGTATAGTTGTCATACAGATCTACATAGTCGTACACACAACTGGGGTTACTCTCAATGCTGAAGGTGTTAAACGTCAATCGAACCACCAACCCTGGACTGGCCTGAATCGTCCAGGAGCAGTTCACGCCATGAGGATAGGTGTTTGGATGACCTGGACTGGATATACTTCCGGTAGGATCTGTTAACATCCCTCCACATCCTAAAATTCCAAACAGATGATGAAAAAAGTACTTTTGTTATTTGACTACCAAGATAAAGAGTATTATATAGTGTATTTACAATGTTTGAAAGAAAATGAATTGAGACAATGATTGACCTGCTGCTGTTGAAGTGTATGATGCCTGGAATCCTGTGTTATGGGTTGATCCGTCCGTTACAAATCTGACCGTCATCATATTTTGGGTGGAAGAGAGAGGGTCGGGGATCTGAGGGCCGCAAAACCGGCCAAGGAGCGGAGACTGCATACTACCACCGTCATATACCTATTAAAAGGAAAGGAAAGAAAACTGAAAATTTATTGTGGCAGAGTCATATTTATTTAAAATAATTTTTTATCTTTATTGAATAACTTACCGCGGTTCATAATTTACTATATGCCATATTTGGGCATCTATCAAATTTTAAAATCTCATTGGGAAAAACTCTTGGAAAACGGTTTTTCTGCTATATATACAGGCATGCCCATCCCTGTCATGCGGGAAATTTAACTTATTATTACCAGCTGCTCGTTGTCACCACTTGAAAGGTAATTTTCTTAGTCTATTAAATTTTTGTATTTTTTTTATTAAGTCCAAGTTATAACCTCAAGAATTTTTCATATTTTTGAAAGAAATGTATTTTAAACTATGTAATTTTGTGTAAACTAAAATTTTCTTATTTTTTGAAGTGAATAGGAAATAAAATTATTTTGTCTCAGTGTCTATGTGTATTATGATATTGTATATATGTTTTTGTATTTGTAGATCTGCCATTGCTTTTTTTCATTTCCTAATAAAATTAATTAACTGAACCTGCGTTTTCCTTCTCCGCTTGGTTTTATTATTGACACTCGTAACAATATGTAGTCCGCGGTTCTGACATTTTGTTGGCAATTAAAATTCTAAAATAGTGGTAAAATAACGGGAAAACGTCGGTTACCGGTATGTCGGACTAATCAATATTCTGTGTCCACTGTTGTTTTCAAAAGAAAAAAATGAGAAGAAGAGCTTAGAGCATAGAAATGTTGTGAGTCATTCACACAAATTTAAAGTAATTTTGCGTTTTGATCTTACAAAAAAGGTTTAAACTGTATTCAGCAGCGAAGGCACTAAACGTCAGGGTAATGACGGATCCTATCGGCTGATTGATGGTGTATAAACACTCTTTGTTGGCGGGGTAAACATTAGGATAGGACGGTGAGTTAAATGATCCTTCAGGCTCTGAGAACGTTCCTCCACAAGCTAAGTGTGAGACATAAAAGTTGAGATTCATGAAAATAGGCAACATAACTGAGCATATCTAAGCAGGGTTTACTGGAAAGACTCAATCCTGATAAAGTAAAAAAAACGCTGCCTTTGTTTGCAATTAATTTTAAATGAGGTAGAAAACGTAACAGGGTGTACTCTAATTAAATTTACTTAGACTTACACTTATATGCTTTCAGTAGAGGTTTGATATCTTAATTACCTACATAACCTACCTGTAGTCCAGGTTGCTCTGAATCCCTGCCCTGACTGTGAAACGTCGGAGGAGAATCTGATAAACATAACGTTTCCTGTTGAGGTCAGAGGGGCGGGTAAGGTAGTGCCACAGAATTTATTAAACAATGGGGACATTTCGTTAGGCCCATCACGCACCTGTTGAGCGGAAAGGTTTTATTGATCAAATATAATGATTGTAATGATGATTGTTTTTATATAGCGCTTTTCCAGCATAAATGCTACTCAAAGCGCTTCACAATACATTATTACCCCAGCAGACCATAACAATCCAGAAAAATTAAGGCGCTAAAACAATAACATTCTCGATATCTGTCACTGTCTATAGCCAGGTACCCCTTTTACACTTGGGGGGAGTGAGGAAATTTGTGTAAAGTGCCTTTCCCAAAGAATTGCCGCGGCCAGGATTCAATCACAACCTTTCGGTTTGGAGTCTGGCACCTTAACCACTAGACTACCGACGCTTCTAGACTATCGACACTGCAGTTTCCCTTTTTTTTCTTTTTTTTTTATAAAATTTTCTCAATAATGTGTTTAAATGTTTGCTAGAGAATTCATAGTCGGTCAAGTACATCTGTTAATCTTTCAAAACGCTTTTTACCTCCACAAAGTCGTATCCACATAATGTATCAAACTCGATGTCTATGGTGGTAAAGGTAAGAGTGATTGTATCGCCAGCTGGTACTGTGATCGTCCATACACATTCACTTCTGTGATTGTACGGTGAGGGAAAGTTAGGTGACGTCACAACTCCTTCTGATGAGGTGAACTGTCCACCACATTGCGGTCCAGCTTGAAATTAAAATCCAGTGATCAAATAAAACAATATTTCCTGTACCTAACCCTTCAACTTCGTGTTTGTGATTCATAGTTTTGTGGCCTATTTTGAAAGCAAACTAAGAAAATGGTTGAATCATACTTCATAACCATCCTGAGGGACTATAGAAACTTACCAGACACGGCAGCATACGTCATTAGGAAGCCTCGATCTGACAACGATCCGTCAGAGTGGAATTTGATGTGAGCGTATGGATTGGAAGTAGTAATTGGAACAGGAGACTGCGTGTTGCAGTACTTCTTTAGTAATGGTGCATTTTCGTCTAATCCGTCACGAATCTGTAACAAGCGCATCAATTAAGAGGGCACCTACGAGGGACCTTCTACTATATTAACATAACCTAGTATGACGTAGTCGAAGGATTGCATGTATCAGTATTTTTCTTTGTTTCTTCTAAGCCTTAAAACATGTGCTATTTCCTGGTTGATAGAATTGAACATTAAGCGGATAGTTAATAGGATGAAGAAACAAAATGTTTTATATTAGGTCGAGGTAGTGATTCTTGTCAGAAAAAGGAACAAACAAATGTTATTTATATGAACCATGCTAAAGGTATTATGATTAATCAAAAGCTTTTTGAAAACATTTTTTTAATTTTCATAAAAAAATCATCGGGAACCTCTGGTAATACATTACCTCTACATAGTCATAGCTACAGTTGTCATGGTGTTCTAAAGCCATTACTGCAAACGTGAACATGATATTCTGGCCGGGAGACACCATTACCCTCCATACACAATCCCTGTTATGGGGGTAGTTCCCTGGATATCCAGGACTGGAAATAGTACCATGATCCCCTTGGTTTAACAATCCGCCACATACTGGAAAACACAAAATAAAAATAAAGACCGGATCAATGACCTAAATAAATCTAACAGTAGGATATCGTTAGATCTCAGTAGACATAAACAGAATATCTAAGACTTACTGGGATCAGCTGAGATCCAGTTCAGAGAGAATCCATCAGACGACACGGACTGGTCGCTGTAGAACCAGATGTACATCTGATGCTGAGTCGTGTTGACTCGCGCCGGGGCCGTGCTTCCGCAGTAAGTTCCGATCTTGTAAGCAGTTGCGCTAGGTCCATCGTGGATCTGTAGATAGTCATAATCACAGTTAGGGTGCTGTTCAATACTGAAGGTGGTGAAAGTCACGCTTATGATCTTTCCTGGGGTGGTGGTGATTCTCCAGGAACAACTGACGCCGTGGGGGTAAGTGGTTCCTGATTCTTCCGGATAGCGTAATGAACCAGACTCTTGGGTTAAAACACCACCGCATGCTAAAAATGTCAAAGAAAAGAAGGATATGGAAATCACGAACAATATTCAATATCAAAGCCCCTAAAACAATACAAAATAGGAACAGAGCACAGATGGCCCTCCGAAACGCCAGAGGTGGGATCAGGTGCCATAGAAACAATTGGAAAATGTATTCATCTAGTCTAGTCTAAGAGTATAAGTAAGAAATTTACTTTTGAAAATTCCTAAAAGTCAATCAAAAAAGAAAATGATAGTCTAGTTAACTCTGTGCCTTTCTATCTGGTTCTTACATTGGGCTTCCTCTTCGCAGTTATTTCCTGTGTATGAACTAGTACAAGTACAAGTGTACCCATTGAGTCGGTCCGTACATGTGCCACCGTTTTGGCAGGGATTACTGGCACACTCATTGGTGTTGGTTTGACACTGTGTCCCTTCATATCCGGGCTGACAGACACAGTTATAGGTGTTTTCTGAGTTCTAGACAGAAAGGACAAAATAACGATAGAGATACAGGCAATGGAATTTTATTTTAAAAGGCTTAACAAGAATTGCAGTGAATACAACATAAATATTTAAATTCGACATAGGCTCAAACAAAGTCAATGTACATTGAAAAGACAGCAGTCAAGCCAAAGTACTGAATTTTTAATTAATAAGTTCTGCAAAAAATTTTAGTCTTAAAACATATGCGCTGTAGTGAGGTTCATGTCCTCATACCGGTATTTTTGCATACTACAATGATTTTCCTACCTCACACACAGCTCCATTCCTGCAGGGATTACTGGCACACGGCCCATCCGTCACCCCCTGAGCGACACACCCATTAGGTCCCTGACCGTTACCCACATACCCGGGGGGACAGGTACAGGTCACACCCTGTATTCCTACAGCAGGAAAAATGCCAATCCTTTTAAACAATATGAATTATGAACAGAAAATAGAGATTCCCTGGAAACACTCCTCAGGTGTGATTAGGTGAGTAGGAGGTGTAAAGTCCCCTATCGACGGGTTAGTTGAGAGTTTTGTGTTTGTTTTGTATTGTTCAGTTAAAAAGAGTAATCCGTAGTCAAAATTAAAATGAACACAATTTCCTTATGATAGATATGAATCAGTCAAAATAAAAACTTACCACAAAAAATATTGAAATTTATCTATCCTGATTTACAAAAGCTTTTAAAAGTTTTAACCGTTAACAGTAGCCTACTGATCGGTAGATCCGGGCTCGATTCTAGTTCGGTTGTGCTAAGTTTCAAAAATTATACCTTGTTTCGAGATGTAAAATGTATTGTAGGTTTATCAATTTAGTTATGTAATATCACTTGCTGTACATAATGTTACTATATAAAATTTACGTCGATGATTTTGTTATTTCCATTACGAAACGATGTCATCGGTTTAGAGTATAACGTATCAGAAACTCTTGGCTAGCGAGGATGCCAGCTGGCTTTCTGATATTTATTGCCCATTTGTGATTCTGCCTCGCCTTATTCTTACTTGAAGATGCTTATCAGTTTAGTAACATCACTTCTTGTCATAATTTTACTACAAAATGATCGGTGATTTCGGTGTTTCCATTGCAAATGGACATCTTCAGTTTTCTTCGAATACTGTATATCAACTTGCTTACCGATCTATGTGGTGATTCTGTCCTCAACCTTACCTGGAGATTCCTGACAAGCGGCCTGTCGATGACATCCGCCATTGTTAACGCTACACATTCCCACCCAATTACACGTGACACCGTTACCCTGGTAACCTATAAATTCAAAATTTAAACCAAACAAAAGAGTAAACGTGCAGAGAAAGAACTTCCAAAACAAATTCCAGTTTAGGAACAGTTGTAAGTAAACAAGGTTTTTGTGGTATAATCTTTCTTTTTATCCGGGTAAGGATCTACCTAAGCAGATCGTACCTGGTGGGCAAGGACCACATGTCCTGGACCCTCTCGTGTTAATACAGTCTACTCTCGGGGTCAAAGAACACCCGCCATTATTAACTTCACATTCATTGATGTCCACACACGAAAATCCGTTTCCAGAAAACCCTGATAAAGATTAAAGTAAACATCTTTAAGGAACATCTGTGAGTTCTTGACGTTCAGTTGAGATGAATTACTTCAGAGAAAGTAAGACTGGTATGATTTCCCATGTCAGAGAATTTCCCCACCTACTCTGACAAGTATAACAACAGTATAACGATTCAAGTAGCTTCCTAAAATGACAAGGACAATAAGGGACTATATCTACCTACCAGCTGGACACTGGCCGCAGTAGAAGGAGCCCGGTACATTGATACACGGCACACTGGGATCGACTGAACATCGTGGTCCTGCTTCGGAACATTCGTCACGGTCCACCACACACATCGGATTAGATCCGCTCGTCGTCCACCCATCGTCACAAATACAAGTGTATTTGGGCTGCCAGAAATGTTTACACTTAATATATATGTATTGTCAATTTCAATGCATTTTTCATATTAACTTGCTGATAAATGATTTTAAAGACTCTGCAGGTGGTTTTGTAAAATTGGAATGCAATCTACCAGATCTTTGGGTCTTACCTGCCCAGGTTGAACCCGTTCAGAGTTGACGCATGTTCCGTGTCCACAAAGTTCCTCATGTGACGCCTGGTTACAGTCATCATGACGCTCAGAGCACCTAATACCATACCAGTTAGCCGCGCACTGACAACTGAAATATAAGTGGTATTCACGAAAATCAAGACAACCTAATACCATATCAGTTAGCCCGCGCACTGACAATTGAAATATAAGTGATACTCAAGAAAATGAAGAATTAAACAATATAAGTGGCATAGGCGTCGGAACCGGGGAGGCTAGGGGGGGCTTAGCCCCCCCACTTTTTTTCCAAATATATACTTAGTATAGACATTGAACATAATTTCATAGGTTTAGCCCCCCCCCCCCACCACTTTCCACAGATACGTCTTATTATAGGTGAAGAATTGGGAAAGTAGTGGTGTTTGGAAAAAAATTTTGGTAGTAAATTTCGAACCCCCCCCCCCCCCCCCCCCCGAGAAATAGGATTTTCGTGTTTGGGACATTTCCCTTTTTTTTTTTTTTTTTTGCTTGTCAGGTACTTTTGAAGGTGCCAAAAATTTTATTTAACACTTAGCCCCCCCACTTTCAATTTGCTTCCGACGCCAATGAGTGGTGTCCAGCAAACCAAGTAGGGATGTGAATCAGGTAGGATTATGCCTGTATGGCCGTCGTATTAAATACTGGACCTCTTATGACATCTAAGACTGTCTACACTTACGTGAAGCTTCCCGGAGTGTTGCGACATGTTGCTCCATTCTGACATCCCATGTCAGTCCCGGCATATTCCGAGCACTCGTTCACATCTTCATCACACATGACACCCTGAAATGCCCATTATTCCGTTATTTATTTGATTTTAGCTTCATATTGCTTCTTTACACTCTTTATCGATAAATATGATTAAACAGACCTTATCCGACTAATAATCTACATGTACCTTCCAGGCCGGCGGACACTGGCAGAAGAAACCGTTATATCGGTCCACGCACGTCCCTCCATTTCTGCACGGGTTCGAGCTACACTCGTTCTGGGTCAGCAGCTGTAATGAAGATAGGAACAAGAAATTACAACATAACGAATTAAGTTAATACATGTATTCATTTTACTTGTTAAAAGATGTTATGGTTCATAGACCTTCTGGAAAGAGAGATAACTCTTACAGAGTGATGAACATTACATATAATTGTCAAGTTTAAAGGAGCTATCTGTAAAATTTTGCACTACAGGGTTAAGCAAAATAGTGTGCATTCATTAATCATGATAATATTTGTTTTAATAAGGCATTTGCTTTATAGGAAAATTTGAACCTAGCAACTATTTATTGATATCAAATCTAGATCTTTGAACAATTAATGCGTAAAGTAAAAACAACAAGAGTTACCTGTTGTAGAGTTTGGACGTTTCGTTCTAAAGTTCTGACCTGTAATGTAAAATGCAGATTTATTTAAAAATTCAGTAGAAGAAACAATCTGTTCTTAGTTCATAGTCTATCGAGATCTCAAACACAGCTCTTTGAAATGAAATGCTTATTCAATACTAGTATATAAAACTCGTCATTATTACCCTGCGCCTGAAAAAACAATTTTAAGTCAAAATTACATGTTTACATGTATATTGTTAATCAACTTGTATTTTTCAACAAATGAATCAAAAAGGAATATTTTACGAGGACATTTTTATATCGTGATGGGAGTATTACACACAGTTTTCAGCGTTTACTTCGTGCATCTTCTGAAAACTTGAAACCTCATGCTTGAAGCTTCATAGAGATTATGTCTAGGCTACTAGTATTTAACATTGAAACCTTTAAAAGTTGTCATAAAAAATAGTGAATTTTTCTTTAGATGCAAGGAAGGGTCGAAACCATCATTACAGAGGAAGCTGATAATGCAAAGCATTCATAATTAAAAGCAATATTGAGTTGTTCAACCTCAATACAATGGAGTACAATAGTAAATCAGGCAGCAAACTTATACAGTGACATAAGAACAAGGCATGTTGTGCTGATTGTGCTCTATGTGGTTTGCACGTGCGCTCATTGAGCACTGTGCAGAGTATCAACCGTGCTGATGACATAAAACTGTCACCCTTCTCCGCAGTCTTCTAGCATTCCTGTTCATGTTTCTGGCTCTTGAGTTATCCGATTCCTCCTAAGAAAAGAAAAGTGCCTTTTATAGAATTTTAACAAGACAAATGAATTATACTTACTCTGCTCAGAGTGTCGCTGTTGCCATTGGAGACCTGATTTTGTAGAGTTGTCACCTGTTGAAAGACATGGCCACAAAAATCGTTAGGTAAGTTCCTCAAAATACATAATATGTAAAAAGTTTGGACGAAATTTATGACGTATGCTGCGCAAAATCAAAATATCATTCTATATAATATCGAACAACTGAATAATTTTTTTTCAATTATTCCACCAAAAACACGTAAAGTTGTACATGTACATATGAATAATGGTTTTCAATGAAATCTGTTTTGGTGCTTCCCCAATCTTGTGTCAACAATTCAAATTGTGTCCTTTCTCTGTAACTTCGTTTTAAATATGTCAGTACCTTGCAAATGTCTATGAAATATATGATAAAAGCAAAAATCAAATGATCGATGTGGGAAAAAATAATATTCTAATACTGATAAATATTTAGTAAGGGGAGAGGATCAAGAGCAACTCATCAAAAGTTCATTGTACGAAGACTGTAATTATATTAATGTTGTTTGAAATAATTCTTTTATAGATAAACAATAGAAATATGATACTTGTATATATTCAGTGGTATAATACTTCTATTGATTTTGTTTGATGAATATTAGTTTTACGGTGTTTTGTTTTTGTTTCAAAGTTAAATTTCAATCAGCATTTATCGGTATATAGTGTCCTGGCGGACCGGTGAGTCTTGAAGAAAACTATGTGGATTCATTTTTTTTCATATTAACATTTAATAGCAGCCTAATTACAGTGAATTAATTTTATAATATTTTTTCCTTGTTATTTTTAAAAAGGTTACTGTTTAATTACTTACAATGTTCTCTACTGTAGTTAACCTTGACCTTATGTCAGACAAGGCCGTTTGGAGGTCACCAGATGTTGTCAAGGAACTAAGTTGCTGTTCTATCTGTGTCAACCTCACAGGTAAGTTGCTGGGTACCTACAGAACAAACAAAACGTCATAAAGGATTGGAAAGTTATTATAAATAGATATCACTTTTACATTGCCTCAAGGCTCTAACCTACCATATTCTTTTTAACAATTTTACGTAATGCACATGTTCCTGCAAAAGTCCATATATTGTGCCACAGTGGGCTTGAAGACTTTTTTTCCCTATTTTTACTACGTTTTCTCAAGGGGTTTATACTTGGTATATATATTAATCAACCACATAAAAAGCAAAAAATAACATGTTATGTCATAAGACTCGCATATTTTAATATTAATTTCATTTTGTGTTATTTATTATTAGTTTCATTTCTGATTTATATGAAGACTGTAGCTCCACCTACACTGATCTCCAGGGCGTTGACGCGGTTGCCTAGCGACGTTAGCTGGTTCTGGACCTCCCCTGTCGGCTGCAGGTTGTTCAGTCTCTGCTCTATGTTAGATACCCGTGTCTCCAGGTTACTGGGGGCCTGAAAGCAACGTTATAGATAAGGCCCGTGGGCCACGTCGCACACCTGAGCACATTAGCTAGGAAAAAGTAGAAATCACTTATGTATTGAAAAGTTTGAAGGGGGCAAACTTAATTTTACACTACCTCAGTATGCTTCTATTTCAATATTACTAAACATGGCTCTGCTGTCATTTAACAGAATAATTGTTAAAGTTTTTTTTTCAATGTATTCCTATATCAAACTATGATTTTACATTGTGACCCCACTCTATTCGCCGTAAATTTGAACAAATTTGAATCTACACCTCCTGAAACTGCTTCTGTGATAATATGAATAATCAAGACTTTGTTGTTCTTCAGCAAAAGATTTTTTCAAAATGATTCCTATGTATTCTTTTGCGAAGATTCGGCCTTCTGTTGTGCTCCCAGCATACTTGGGGGTCATTATTTGAACAAACTTGATTGAACGATACCTAAGGTTGCTTCTGTATATATATGACTATTAATGGCTTAGTTGTTCTTGAGAAGATTTCTCAGATATTTCCAGTATACAATGGTATGATCAGGTTCTTAAAAGGAATATTCATGTATATAACTTTTCCTTTTACAATGTCTGAAAGTATATCACACAGTTCTTTTACATTTTCTCTTATCTAGAGATGGAGACTGGGTATAAGGTACTACTTGCACCGTGTTTCTCATCTGAGTTCTTATTGATAGACAAGATCCAAGTGTCTCAATCTACTACACCCAGGGCTTAACATCAATTCCCTAGGATACTTGCCAGTGGTGTTTATAACTTATACTTTAAAAACCCTCTCTACACTGCACATCAATGAGTTCTGGTGGTGTTTTTTTTTTTGCAGTAAGAGTGATCTGTCCTTAGATCTAAATTCTAAAAACATAGGAATTCATATTATGCATAACACAATTTGTAGTCAATTCAAGTATTCTTAATATCTTAAAAGGTCAAGATAAATTAATTGAACATGCTTTTTATAATGTCCTTTCTCCGTGGAAGTAAACAACAGTGAATTCTATTCACTGATACTGTGTTGTGTTTGATTATTTTTCTTTGAGGTAAATGCCACGTACCATATTGTAAAAATTAATTAAAGAAGCTTAATGTTAAGACCTTTATAAAATATATTATTGTCAATGTCCAATAAAACATTCTGCACTGTTGTAGAGAAGGTCCTAACTTTGATCCCATCCTTAAGGTTTTCCATTCTCTATTTCTTAATATCCATCACATACATACTACTCTGATTTTAATTTTAAGCATTTTACAGTAGAAAAGGATTTACAAAGTGAAATTTTCAAAAATGTTTTAAGCAGTAAATACTTTGCAGTGAAGTCATATTTAACAAATTTTTTTTCATTAAAAAATATTCAAATAATAAGAATTATATCAATAAAAAATGTAGTGTAAGAAAGCACTAAAACACATTAGAAAACTAGAATGACAATTGATAACGAGTTTTTACCTGATAAGGTTCTTAGAATTGATTTATTTAGTAATAAAAAGCAGATGGAGATGACTCAAACCAAAATTCAACGTTTTAAATTTGGACATATTCGATCCTTACATGCTATTAGTAATAAATGGGAATTGTATCTAAATATATCGAGTATTCAACACCTATTATCGGTTATGTAATCAATTTCAATGAAACTTTTGCTATGAGGATGGAATACCTTAACTTCTTTATGGCTGATTCTACTGCTTTCTTCTGAATGCTTAATTTCCCAAAACTTTGCCTTTTATACTCTTAGGCTAGTCCATTCTAAGGGTTGTCAGGTCATTCCACTATTTGAAGTCTTCAATGTGTTTTACTCAAATGTCCATCATACATTTATAATTATTATATTATGTAAACCTTGAACCACTAGGGGTCATAATTCGAACAAACTTGAATCTACACAACCTGTGGAAATTTCTGTATTAAAATGACTTTTCATGGCTTTGCTGGTCTGGAGAAGATTTTTTAAAGACATTTCATATATATTCCTATATTAAACTTTTACCTCCTCTTGTGGCTACGCTCTACACCCTGGTGATATTAACAAATTTTAATTGAGAGTATGTATTGAAGCTTTCACTTATTCTTAAGTTTCATTTTTTCTTGAAAAGTGGTTCTTAAAAAGATGCCACCAAATTTTCAAGAATTTTTAATTATCTCCCCTTGAAAGAAGGAGCAGCTCTTCCTGTAAACAAACTTGAATCCCCTTCACCCAAGGATACTTTGTGGCAAGTTTGGCTGAACTTGAAGTGATTCTTGAGAAGAAGATGAAAATGTGAAAAGTTTACAGACGACAGACGGAGTCGGACACTCTCTGATCAAAAAAGTTCACATGAGTCTTTGGCTCAATTGAGCTATAAATGGCAGCCTGTAGTAATTACCACTGTAGCCATTCTGTCGACTTCTTGTCATGCTTTAGTTATTTTTCATGAAAAACACAAGATGGAATTCTGCTGTTCAGTTAACTGAATTCCATCTTACGTTCCTGTAAATGTTTCAATGTCTCTTTGTAATATTTTTAAAATATTCAATTTTGTCATTCTTCTATGATTTAAAAAAAAAGTTCTCAAATTAACTTTTAAAAAAATATAAGTACAATTCTTACATTTGCAATTTAAAGGATGCCCGAAAAGATTATATAGATGAAACAATATCCTCTTACAATACATATGTTGGGCTTGTTTTATGTTGAATATTACAGTACCTATCGCATTGTTACAACTTTTGGCGAACTCAAAGGTAACTAATCGGTATCGCATTTAATAAAATACTGAGTAGTGTTAATGAAGGTTTGAGGTGAATACTTATCAAAATTATTACAAAAATTACAACTGTTGGTGACTAGTAATTATAAAATTTTACAATTCTGACAAATGTTGGCCAAGTTTTAAGGTGAGTAGTATTAATTCATTATAATAGAATACTTACAACTGTTGGGGAAGTTTTAAGATGATCAATTTCTGCTTTATTGCTTCTGATCTGAAAAAAAAAATCATTTTACTGGAGTCAATTTATATGTTATTTCGTGATAAATGTCACGATGTTCCATATATTTACAATAAAAACGGTTCATCTGATGATAAAAGAAAATTGGGAGAGGAAGGGTTTGGGTTAAATTATGATGAGGCCTTAGATTCGATTATGGAAATACATTGAAGTCTTAATTGAAACAAATAAACTTTACAAACTATCATATGTTACAGATTAATAATCCATATGCTAATAACAAATTAAATTATTTCGTTTTACTTTGCTATAGTCAATTGTCGTTGAATCAATTTTAATATTTGAAACTTTAAATCATTTTTTTTTAATTTTGACATTAGTTTCATCATAATTTAAACAAGATATGTTTTAATGTTGAAAATCAAATCGAAGCTAGCACTTCTTTTTCTAAACAATGCATGCAGTTGAGGTTACGTACATGTATATTACTTATTTATTTGATATAAAAGCAATAAGTTTTCCTTGAAATCTTTTTAATTACCTGTATGTTAGTTTATCAATTTAAAATAAATTAAATGTTACGAAAATTTAATAAAGCGCAGTTCACATAGACTTTGTTATTATCGCGGTATTTATTGTGACTTGTATTGCCTGTAGCGATAGGACACGGGGGAGTTTAATGAATTCATAACGCAGGATAACGACTTTACGGGTGATAGTACCAGCCTCCTCGTAATGTTCCCTCATAAACAGACCTCTCTGTATGTAAATTACCGTGTAAATTACCGCCAATAAGAGGCCATCAGCTGATCGCCACGACCCCGATAAGGGGGTACTGTACATCGACTCCTCAAACGGGTTTGTTATATAAAGTAAATTATTTAATCAAAACTTGTATAATAATCATTTTAAGGGATTTTAGCCTTAAGAGTAAAACAAATGTACATGTTGTTTTCTATCCGTTTCAGGGGTTCAATAAAGAGTCTTTGACAAAGTACTTCTTCAGGAATGCTACTACCTACCTCACCAGGACAATCGAAAGAGAAGGGGGTGCAAATGCATCATTTTTTACGAAAAATGCTAAAAGCTACCAAAATGGAAAAAATGTTATAAATTTATCAAAAATAGGTATTACTATTTGTGTTGGATTTGGTCATGCTTTATTTTTAAACGAAAATGTATTCGGAATACACTTGTAGACACCAAAATGTTTTCATTTATAACAATAAATTTTGACTTATGAAACGGGATACTCCCGGGTACGATAGAGATTATCTCCGCACTTCTTGTCGCTGCTATTGTTCACACTTTATATATTTAATAGTGAATAAAAATCGCTTCGTTTATTACCATGGTAGCTAACTGTTGGACATTTTCTCCATCTATGTTCACATATCCCCCTCCCTGGGATCTAAATGTAATGTTATGATTGGTCCCCGTCTGAAAAATCAGGTGCCCGTTCATCGTCATCATCCGGGGCCTGCAAGAAAAAGAAATCTTGTGTTAAGTTTAAACTACGAATAATCATCATGAAAATTCTATTTCAATTCTTTAAAGAATCATGTCGACACAGTAAAATTGTCTAAACATGAAATCATATTTCACTGAGGGGATGGTCGGGGTGGTATTTTCCAACTTCTGTCATAACCAAATGTTTTCCATACATTACCCATTATTTGCCTATACAAACGAAAGGTGTGGATATGGCCCAGACAATCAGCCTTACAATGAACAATTTCTGTAAGAAAAATTTATGAATCGGAAAAGAGTGTGGGGACAGGCGCCCAGCACCCCCTCCCCTCGATACTTCTGCATGTGTCCTGAATATTTCGTAATATGAATGTTTAACGATTAAAATTCATTGATTCTTTTTTTTTTTTCTCTTTTAACTAAATAACCGGAATATATTGGACTTTCGTACATTATACAATAATAGAAGTCTAAATGTAAAATCTCTTATTAGCTTATGGCTAAAAATTGAAGATCTGCAATACTAGTACACAATATAACATGCATGTACTTGTAAAATGAAGAATTAAGAAATACTTCTATTAATTTTTGGCCTTCCTTGCGAAATCTTTTTGATAAAACTGTATGAAAATTAGACCTTAAATAACTGATGTGCAACAGAGCTGGAATAGTTACATAATACCATTTATGGTACATGTATACATATATGTACCGAAAGCATTAAATCCAAAACCTCAATAACTCGTGGTTTGATTTGAGCTCTAATTGGCGTCCAGAAAGTCACTATTTTGATGGTAACAGTGGCGGATTTAAGGGGGTGCGGCGCCCTCCCCTAGAATTGTCAAAGTTAGCGTAAATCACAGTTTCGCCTAGAAAATGTAAAAAACGTCTACTCGATAGACATCATTTTTACCCTAAAAAAAATTCTAGAATCCAGGATCTTCCGAGGGCTTCGCCCCCTGGGCCCCACCAGGGCTTCGCACTGGACCCAATGGGGGTCTCAATGCGGCCCCGAGACCCCCTGCCTACTTTTGGCGCCCCCACCCCCTTACCTATATTCCTGGATTCGCGCCTGGGTTAAATGGTAATTTTAAGGGAATCCTGTTTTATTCTTCTATACCAACCCTCCTTTTTTCCAGACATAACTTTTGACATTTAGAAAATGTTCATAGAAAGTCCGGAATCCCGTCCCTTCTTTGAAAAATTTAGCATCGAAAGAAGTTGGCATTTAACCCCCCCCCCCCCCCCCCCCACACACACACACACAATGAGATTTTCGAGTTTAGGCTTTTTTTGCTGGTCAATTTTTTTCAGGCAAGTTAATTTTGCTTTCACTTTCTACTTATTTCCCGGAAATGAAAGTGATTTGCACTAGCCCCTCCCCTAACTTACTAGTATTTAAATCTCAAGTTTTGTCAAACTTTTTGATATTGTCAACTTTATTTTTCTGGCTGTGCCACTTTTTTTTTTTAAACTATGTCAGAAAGAACTGGTAATTGTTCATCCTATTGAAAACAAGGTAGATATTGGTTTTAGTTCATTTTTTTTTTTTTTGCCTATTTCTTGAAAATCTTATCAATTTATCATGAATAAAATAGCTTGTAGCCTAGAAAAACAGCAAAATATTTTTTTTAATAGCAGGTATATATTTCAGTGCCCATTTTAATAATAGCAAAAAGTAGACGAATATTTTTCTTAAAAAGCAAAACAAATAAAACTTACTGTTCTGGTGATATTTGTCTTCGTTGTCTCACATTTTGTTCTGTGATCGTAAATAAATAAATAAAAATTAAAAAGAACCATGTCATGGTATAGACGACCCCCATGTTGATGAAGTCGCTCCTCCACCGACTCCGTTACATTTATACAACATAAGGAATAATCTTATCATAAAATATGCTAATTGTACAGCACTTCAAGGCCTGTATATCGGAATTACATAGATTGTCATATAATGTACCCTTACACAAGCAGACCCTAGACTAGGAGGGAGTTTAACGGGGAATATTTTCTACGTTTTATGAGTGTGAATCTATAATAAAATTCAATCCGCATAGTAATATTGTTTAAACGTTAGTATATTTACTTTAGAACAGTGGACAGTTATTTCAACAATAAAATAAGCATAAATCAACATTGAGTTAAACTGAATAAACGTCTTCTTGAATGTTCATGTACATGTATATTTCTTTCTCATCAGCCCATGTGAAATAATTATCTGTAGTTTTAAGATTGATAATTCAAAAAAATCTTATCGAAAAAAAACCTATATTTGAAATAATTTACTATAGTATGTGGGAAAAATAAGAAGGAAGGAAGGACGCATGTTAGAATACAGTTAAAGTATAACATTGAGGGAGTTAGCAAGATCCCAGTTCCCCAAGACCAGGACGTACTATTTCCCGAGGGGCAGCGCTCCGAAGGACATAGTCCTGGTCGAGGGGAATTGGAACCTTTCTAACTCCCTCAATGATATACTTTTTAACTGTTTTATTATACCGATACAAACAGAGGATTACGAATGGCGGGGAATTAGCTTCGAGACTAACGCACGGGGAATTAGTCCATTAACATATTACTAAAGTAAAATCTAGAGGATTACAAAATACATATTACAAAAGTAAAATCTAGAGGATTACGGATAACTGGGGAATTAGCTTCCGAAGCAGGGATTAGCTCATTTACAAATGTAACTAACGCACGGGGAATTAGTCCATTCACTGAGATTTCTAGGAATTATTCACTGCCTTACTTTTATACAGGAAAAAATAAGTAGAGGTATAATAAAGAAATTTAATTAGAAATTATTTTAAAATCCTAAATAATTCCATTAATGTGAAAGCTAGTCTTTCACATTCTTTAGTTGTTCATGCGATCAGTTGTACTTCATCCAGAAGTTTTAAAGATACAGTCTAAACTTTTCATGCACGTTCCAATAAAAAAACCTACCGGGTAAAAGTTTGGAAATAGTCCTTTTTGCACAACACCCTTTGTTGACTTTAAACAATAGAGTCAGAAACCCCTGAAATTTTTATTTATTTGTCAGTTGTCCTTCTCAAAAATTTGATACATCAAAAGAAAAACTTAAACCAATTGCAACACATTAGGATACGGTCATTTCGAGAAAAAACATGATTATCATGTTATTAGTTACGTTGGTGAATAAATGTTGCTGGTTACTAGGTATATAAATGAGAGAAGAAAGCAGACACTTCAGATTTTATTAACAACTCATCAGATTCACCATTCGCTATACACATAATGATAAGGAGGTTTTCTTGATAACTTTGACTGTCTTGACAAACTTTCGCTAGCACTGGTTTCAGTCTGAGTTTTTGCAATTGGTTGGCCTTCAGCTTTAATTTGACTGGGCTTTGTTTCTTTCTTTTTTGTCAACGGACGGGATTCGTCATGACCGTTCTCACTACTGACGTCACTTCTGACGTCACTTTGATTCGTTATATATTGCTGAGGCTCTATGGATTTTCCCTTGGTACGGTCTTTTTTCAGCCTGTCATATTTCATTTCAGACGAAGACACGCTGATATTGCTGCTATCTTTGGGAAATGCCTGTAAAGTTTCCCCGGAAGTTACGTCAGTTACAAAGATTTCTGGTACGAATTGCTTCTGTTTTCTTTTGGAGTTTGATGACGTTTCGTCTAGATTGACGTCATTTCCATAGGAGCGAATTATGAACTGATTCCCATACTTCTTTCCGTAATTTGCTCTCCTGTAAATGTAAATTATTAGTTCAGATTTTAAAAAAAACAAAAAACAAATTACCAATTTATTTTCCTTTCCTGTCTTTAAATCCTAACTGGAAACTTGGCAATTGCAATTTGATATAAAAAAAATTCATTCGATAATACCGATTGCAGGGAGCTTACCTTCTCTTGGTTACAATTGTGGCGGAGCAAATAATGATCAACAGCAGTAACACAGCACCAGCAACAATACCAACAATAAATACTGCAATAAACAATGGTATGACGTCATAATACAGGGCACTTGCCAAAAAATTGAAAAATATTTACATTTATCCGTTTTATGATACCATTTTGAGATCAAAGAAGACTTTTTCTTAAAAAATATTTATAAAATTTATTTCATTAACAATTCTCAAATTGAGATTTTTTGTTTTAAAAAAATGTTACTTTTGTCGACGAAGTCTTCCCTCTCGTCCTTGACCTGGTTAGTGATGAAGTACGTAGATGAGGGAGCGGATCCAGATATGGTAGTGGAGGGATCAGTGTCGGCCGTGATCTGTTCTGTGGTTGTAGGTGATGGTGTTGTGGGGGCTTTCTGAACTTTACATCGAGCCTCCCCAAACAGAGAGGATCCTGCAAAAAACATGAGCATACATTAAATTCACATCATGAAAAGGATAACGAACAGTGATTGATCTCAAAACTCTACAAAAAACAAATAAGTAAACAGTATATAGAACATGGACTCTTGGAATTCCCGGTGATGGAATCAGCTGCCTAAGATGTGTAATCATCCCTTTTTGATTTGTAACACTCGTAGTATGCCATATATATATTGACTGATCGGCTGGACGGAATAATAATTTAATGGAAGTTGTAAAAACACAATGGTTTAACAATTATCAGTTAAAACACAATCCAGTGAAAGGTTGCATTTGCAAACAAGGTCATTATAACCATGGTTTTCCCCCGGTAATACAGTTTACCTATTTCACAGATGAAGGGCAGCTTTTCGCTGTAACACGTGTCGGGACTGATGGTGACACTCCCCTCTTTGTCTAGAAGAGATCCTCTCCGAAATGAAAAACAGTAGAGGAGCGGATCTCTGGATCCGCCATACCCTGTTAAAATCAAATGGTCCTAATATGCATTACAAAATACATGTAACTTGTAAGCATTATACAATAAAATATCAGTTAAGAATTAATGTTGAATTCTGGTAAAATCACAATTCTGGTAAAATTACATGTAAGTAGCTTCAGTGTTTGATTTGATGAACTTACCCATATCTACATTGTTAATCGCACTTCGGAACACCCCGGACCAGTAAGTTTGTGGCCATGTAATAATCCTGTTCCTACAAAACTCTTGGGAGTTTTCCTGATTTGCGAGGAATCCTTGTTTGATGCAGTTATGGTTGCTCACATTCCATGATTTCTTGGTGTCTGTCATGTAGCCATACCCTTAAAGGAGGTTATAAAAACAGATCATATTTGTGTCCTATGATAAAACTGTATTATACTGAGTGGGAAAATTATATAAAATGAAGACATACTATATTTGTTATTTGAACAGGAAAAAGGCAAGAAAATAAATCTACAGAACTTCGTTTCTCCATTTCTACTTTAACTTTGACAAAAAAAAAAGTCACTTAAAAGTTATCCATAGTTCAGAAAATATTAAAGTGTATAGCAAAATAGCTGTCACTTTTCGACATAGATTAGTGACTGAAAGAGTTCAGCTTACCGCATGCGCCGAACAACTCAGTGCTACAGGGCCTAGATGAGAACGAGGCTCCAGAAGGGAGACAATCCATCTGTGAACAGAGACACATTTCCTGCTGGGGGCAGAGAGCATTGTCAGGGGTCGTGGTAGCTGTAAGACAAATCGAACATTCTGTTAGTTTTAATCAGGGATTGTAGTATAGTATTATAAGTATAAGACGAATCGAACACTCTGTTAGTTTTAATCATGGGTCGTGGACTGGTAGACAAATCGAAGACTCTATTTAGTTTTTATCAGGGGGTTGTAGTGTAGTATTATGAGTATAAGACAAATCGAACACAAAGGGACGGCGGAGTTCCCTGTTGATCTCGTGTTTGAACCACCTGCTATTGATTTTGAATGATAACTGAATATTTTAATGTAAACAGAGTATCTTGAAAATTATGCCTGTATATACTTGAATCTAAACAAGCAAAAATATTATCTCTAACTATTTTATAAAAGATGGTTAGGCATTCTTGTCATATACTGTATATTATAACAGTTTGTGTAGAATTTAACTGTTTATTATAGCAGATTGTGTATAGAGCCATCTTTTAAAAAATACTTGCTTGCCCTCTGCTAACCGACTGACTAAAATGAACCCACTCAATTTTTTTTGTTTTTCATTCCATGACATTTCTTTCTTTTTTTCCCCCTCTTATCCCATCAACAATTTTGTTCGATTTTTCTCTAAATGAGATTTTCCCACCTTCCTACCGACCCAGTAATTTTACCCTGAGTCGGAGAGGGCAAGAAAACATTATTTCAAAGATAGACAAACTTACCTTTTCTGTACACACTGACGACCCCGTCACCCCCACACTGCTCGGCCTCGTTACCTTGACATTGTAAGTTACACGGAAGGTCGGCCTGGTTGCCTGGCGACGTGTCGATGCAAAAGCACGTGTTGTTCTGAAATTTTATGAACACACAAATGTCAAGAATAAATTTTAATCAAATTTAATCAATTCAATTTATTTTTATTATTTATTTGTCCGTCCTTTCAGTAAAGTTATATTGTCTACTTTTATTTGATCAAATTTAAAAAAGAATAAGAAATATATAATTGTTCGACATCATAGATGATACATATGAATATATGATCAATTTCCTTAATATGAATAAAATTGGACAATTATTACACTTGATTCGTTTCTGCGAAATTTTATTGCTAAATAATCATATTAAAAAATCTTTTTTTAATGAACAAATCAACTCAGTCTTAAGTATGAAATAAAACAAATTGTAACAACTTAATGGGTAAATAAGAAATGTATTTTGGATTACTCCAAAATTTTTCAAAGTGTACAGTACAAGTATTATCTGCCCAGTTTGTGACATGTTTTAGTTTTTGATACACCTATATCGATCACATGTGGAACCCCCAGGCTATGGCGTTAGATAAAGAGAAACAATTCATGGCATGGTGTCCAACATTGATGTGGTTTTTAACATCTGTTTTCATCATTTGATTTTTATTTAACGAAATGTCCAAAATTGTACATATGATTTTAAGATGAATACAGCATAACGCAGCCTGTTTTTGTCGTTTTTATAAAAATCGTTTTTACATAAATGACAACTTACTCACTGCTTAATTAAGGGGTCGAGGTTGTCCTAATAAATCTTAGAAGTTTGAAACAGGTCTTTTTTTCTTTATTAGGGAGATATTGTTAAGAAAATGTTTCCATAGCTACATAAAAGTGAGTCCACGCTGCAATAATGTAGCCCTCTCCGATCTTTTTCATCTGATGTTGTTGCTATATCCGTAAATTCGTTATATCCGAGTTCGTTATAACCGTAAAATTTTACAAGGATTTGTTAAGAATTTTGCCGGGGACCCAGGAAAACTTCGCTATATCCGTGAATTCGCTATATCCGCGTTCGTACTAAACGAGTTTTACTGTATACGTACTTATTAATAACGCTTCTGTATAATTTAATTGGATTCATTTTTTTCTTTTCTTTTTCCCACCTTAGATAACAAAAAAAATTAATGTAACTTATAAGGAAATTTTTTCATCATTGTAAATCATTGTCAATTCTTAACATTTGTAACCTTGACCTTGGAGAGGACTTATATAGGCCATGCCTGATGTCCAATCCAATTATGTAATCTTACTTACATAATAAAATATTGATTAAATTAATTAAATCTGATGTTTTCTGGAGAGGAACTGTATCCTGACACATCTCGTATGGAACGTCATTAATTACAGTGTAAGTTACATTACGTCAACCTTTAGACATTTACACACATAAGGGGAGCTTTCCATTACATTATGTTAAGTCTTTTTGACATTTACACACACTATTATTCGTTATGTCAACTTTCCATTACATTACACTCTTTGTGACATTTACACACACTAAGTTATGTCAACTTTCCATTCACCTTTATTAACTCGCAATTAAGGGGAATGCATTATATCAGCTCTTTGTGACATTAATTCAAAACAATTTTACGTGGTGTAAAGATGTTTTTATATCACACATTATTACATTATGTGCACTCTCCACTATTTGGTTAATTACAGGTAAGTTATCTCAGAATTTCCATGATGTGAAAAAAATTGTCACATGTGGCCAATTCTTTACTATATTGTGTCATCAATATAAGGGGAATCCATGATTTCGACACTTTTTGACAAATCATTATTATGTTTTGCCATTAATTACACTGGTAAGTTGTCTCACCTTTAGACTCTTTATTGTGTATAAGGGGTTATGCCTAAAAGTTCGTTTTGTGTTTTCAATATGACATGCACATATGTTAAACATGCAAATAATTTAAATCAAACATATAAAATATTAAATTATACACAAGACTTAATTAATCCTTAATTAAATAAGTTAAATTTAGAAATAGGACCTTCCCATGGATTCTTTATTGACGATTGTTTTTTTTAGATATAAGGAAATTTAATGGTCGGAATGTGTCATGCAGCAATATATCTCTTACCGTTAATTACAGGTAAGTTATCTCACCTTTAGACAGATATAAGGGGAATCCTGGCATATCTCTTACCGTTAATTACAGGTAAGTTATCTCACCTTTAGACAGATATAAGGGGAATCCTGGCATATCTCTTACCGTTAATTACAGGTAAGTTATCTCACCTTTAGAACGATATAAGGGGAATCCTGGCACATCTCGTACCATTTATAACAGGTAAGTAGGTATCTCACCTTCAGACCGACATAAGGATATTTTTACATCACCCCATAAAAAATTGACATAACGTAAAGTAAATCCTGACATAATGAACATCTAGATATCGTACCGTTAATTACAGGTAAGTTATCTCACCTTTAGAACGACATAAGGGGAATCCTGACACATCTCGTACCGTTAATTACAGGTAAGTTATCTCACCTTTAGACCGACATAAGGGGAATCCTGACACATTTCGTAGCACACAGAAGCCTCGTTTCTGTCGCTGTTATCAAAGCTTACGTTGGTCTGTATCTCGCTGTCCAAGAAACAACCTATAAATATGAGGTTATTGACGCAGTAGTAAAGATTTCTTAATTTTAATTAATAAAAGTGATATATATAGCAGATGCAGCAATGTCATGCATGGTGAAATACATTTTCTTTTACTTGAAGTGCTTATCTGTAGGAGAGGTGGTAGTAATTTTATAAATTAATGTCGCAACTAAGATAAAATAAATTTCAAAAGGTATTTAGTGTATTTTCTATTTATAAATATATCTTATAAAATATGTCTTGCATAAGGGGAATCCTGGCACATCTCATACCGTTAATTACAGGTAAGTTATCCTTGACCCCCCACCCCCACTCCCGGTAAAATATGTAGCGAAAACTCATGGTATGTATATTAATAAAAAAATAAAGATGTAATATTTTCTCCTTAAATCTCTACCGATAAAATAAATTTCATCCAAATCTACGTAATTCATTATACTAGTAAACGTTGAATAAGAATATAAAATCTACCCCTGTTCCACCTCAATCCACTCCTTATTCCATGATCCGCGCTCATAAGATCCTTACCACAGGGGCTCGCTCCTGGAGTGTCAAAAATATTTATGAAAAAACCATAAAACATTATGTTTTTTTCATAAATATTTTTACTCACCAGGAGTAAGCCCTTGTGATCCTTACCTGTGATTTCGAACCATGAGGAGAGTGTTCGATGTTCTCCCACCCAGAACCTCTTGTTGGAGTCGATCTCCCCACAATTCTCTATGATGTTCCGGTTTAGAATCGTGCTGCGCATCAGTTTCCCGTTATAATTCCGACAGATTTCCCGCGCTTCTACCCAGGTCCTCTCCTCCTCAAAATACAACAGCTCCTTCACTCCTGCTAAGAAAAAAGAACATTTATCAAGCTTTTCGCTTGTCTTTAAATAATTGCGGAAAGGGGGGGGGGTAGAAATACTAGTATAAGTTATTTACATTCGAAAGCCACCATTGACATTATCTTTAATTGATCTAGCACAATATTATTTGTTAAACAAATTCTATATCGGAGAATATATATGCAGAAGAAAGAAAACAATGCCCCCCTCCCCTCTTCCTCTGAGTTTCGTTTGCGTCTTGCAGACTTAATTTGTATGTTCAAAGAAATGTTTTTTTTTTTAATACGTATGTATATATACTTATATATAATATAAATACATGTTTGTATGTAAAAATTTTAAAAAAAAATTAAAAAAATATATACATGTTTATGTTTATTTAGAATCTTCAGAATACATGCTAATTCCATTTAATTTTTTCAGATATGACTATATATAGTAAGATGCAGTGAACTTTTTCTCACAAAACACAATTTTTGTTTTATGAATATGAGAAGAACTATCGAAAATGTATTAAAAGCTATTGAGGGAAACAAAACATATATTATTATATTTTAAAATATCCTTTAGAAAAATATATACCTTTATCAAACAAAAAACTAAGTTGAAAACTTTAACTAATATCGCTGAATTAAAAAAAAAAAAAAAACTACTGTCCAATAATTTTACATTTCGGTTTTTTGGGGAATGTGTAAATATATTTATAAACTTACTATTTGAAGTCACTATATAAAATCCATGCACAATACACACACTAAATAATAGAGTATCAATATACATTATCCACCGGTAGTGCTAATGAGATGTAAGTGGAAAAGAATTGTTCTGGGAGACAAGCTTTGTGTTGAGGGCCCCAGGGGCGGACTGGACTTTATCAGGAGCGGGGAGATAGCGATCTGTCACACCCACGGGCAGGTATTGTACAGTCATCGCCGGTACATACCTGGTGAACAGAAATCCCAAATATTTGATAAAAAGATCCTTAAATGGTGATATATTGAAATTTACGCCATGGAATGTTTGAATGGTTTTTTTTTTTTTTGAAATGGGTGGATGTCAAACAAGATCTCTGTCTCGCCCCCCCTTTTTTTTTATCATTTCTCAAGTTATCGTTTGAAAATATTTTCTTAGACATATTCAGGTGACTTACTGAACAGATGAAAAGTAGATTCTTCTTCCAAAAAATGAGGGGTGAATGATTTTTTTTAATGGATGGGGATCAATCAAGAGCTCTTTCTCTATTTCCCTCTTTTTATTTAAGAATTTATTTATTTACATGTATTTATTTAAGATACTTTCGCATGTATACATTCACGTGACTAATTGATCAGATGAAACGTAGATTCTTAATTCTTCTAAAAAATGAGAGGTATAAGTCAGTTCTAGAATCCGGTACATCATGCACTGAAAGCAGACCTTCAGGATCATACAACTATACATGATTATTAAGTAGATAATGTCAGAATTACAGGTAGCATCTTTATGGAAAAAAAATACAGAGAAAGGCCAAGAACAAGGTACTTCCATTATATTATGCAAATTTTCAATTTTATGTTATTTTAGGCCCTTTTTCAAGCATGAGTATTAATTAGTTTTGAACATTTTTTCATCGGGATCGAGAGTGAGAAAATTCAGAAAGTTAGTGCGCAAAAATTGATGACGCATACACGCGCTACACACAAAGAAAATGGCAGACCACATGGAGCAGGTGAGGCGGTTGTGATTAATTGATTTTTATGGAAATATTGATATCTTAAATGAAACTTTGCGTATGAGCATCCGTAAAGTAAAAAGCATTCTGTTTACAGCTTAGGTCAATGTTTGATTGGACCGAAAATGACATATTTTACCCATTTCCTATCTGAGACCGCATGGTTAAATGAATTTGATATTCAAGTTTGAGTTTCCCCTATAATTAAAGAGTGTGGCTCATCACAATCATAGAATATATTTTGAACTGTCATATGCAGTTTATTGCGACGGGGTTGGCTAGGGTTGAGGATACTGATGTTACTGTGGAAAGACATTCATTTGGATGATCAGCACATGGGCCAAGTTTTCTCTAAAAATCTCTGATTTCTCTCCATTTAGCTCTATAGCTTAAATTAACAACATGATTGTTTTAGTTATTCTAAAATAGTTTGAATTAGATATTCAAACATGTTGTTAAGGGCACATTAAAAAATGAGACCATTGTCAAATTAAGTGAAGAAATTTTTTGATGATATAAATATTGCTTTCAACAGGCTCCAGGACCCAAACGGATCTGCTTTTGATCTCAGTTTCTCTTTTCCACTATTAATTCCATTTGTAAAAAGGAGACTGAAGAGGTCAAAAGTTAGTGTGTCTCAGTTTTACTGTCCTCTAGCCAGTGATAATATGTTCAGTCACTATGAAAAAAAAGTCCCGACATAATAATAATAAAAAAAACCAAAACCCTCCACTGAATTATGCACATACATATTTGGTAAATTATAAATTTGATGGATTTTGACAGCCTTTTAAGTAGCATTGCTATTTACGTGTGTTTCAGACCCCTGTGACCACCACCTCAGAATCCTCCAAGGCCCGGGAGACCCCTGGCTCCGTCCCCGTTGAGGAAATGACCTCCAAAGACTACTACTTTGATTCCTACGGACATTTTGGGATTCATGAGGTGAGTTTTAAGTATTGTCTTTTAAAACTATTGGTGCTCACTAATCAGTTAGATACATAGAGTGATTAGGGCAGTATCAATATATTGATATATCGATACGTATCGATATTCAAGAAAAATATTGTATCAAAAAATAACATCCAATACTTATCGGACAAGCAGTTTTTCTTCTAATTCTCTTAAAAAAATTACAGTCATTTTGGTAATTTTAATCACCAAAGATTAATTTAATCAATAAAGATTATTTTGATAAAAAATCAATTAAAACTAATGAACAAATGTATAATTATTAAGGAAATAACACAGTTTTTGAGTTGGCTCGCTACTCCCTGTTAACACAGCCGTTTCAAAGCTGTAAAATTTATCACGCATTCATCAAGGTGATACATACGCCAAATATTATAGTTCTAGCAAAATTGCTTTTGCTTGAGTGATTGTATAAACTTAGGATGTAAAAACTGTATAAAATTTCATACTGTTTCATTATTAGCTCACCTGAGCCGAAGGCTCAAGTGAGCTTTTCTGATCAAAATTTGTCCGTCGTCTGTCGTTGTTGTTGTTGTCGTCGTTGTAAACTTTTCACATTTTCATCTTCTATCAAGAACCATTGGGCCAATTTCAACCAAACTTGGCTGCAAAGTATCCTTGGGTAAAGGGGATTCAAATTTGTTCAACTGAAGGGCCACGCCCTTTTCCAAGGGGAGATAATCATGAATTTGTTAAAAATTAATGGCATTTTTAAAAAATCTTCTTCTCCAGAACCGCTGGGCCAGGAAAGATGAAACTCTTGTGGAAGCATCCTCAGGTAGTGTAGATTCAAGTTTGTTCAAATCATGCCCCCCGGGGCAAGGGTGGGGCCAAAATGGCCGACCCAAGTTTTACATAGGAATATATAGGAAAAATCTTTAAAAATCTTCTTCTCCAGTACCACTGGGCCAGGAAAGATGAAACTCATGTGGAAGCATCCTCAGGTAGTGTAAATTCAAGTTTGTGAAACTCATGTGGAAGCATCCTCAGGTAGTGTAGATTCAAGTTTATTCAAATCAAGACCCCGGGGCAAGGGTGGGGCCAAAATGGCCGACCCAAGTTTTGCATAGGAATATATAGGAAAAATCTTTAAACTTTCATCTTCTCCAGAACCACTATAAGAAAGATGAAATCATGTGGAATCATCTTCAATAGTGTAGATTCAAGTTTGTTCTAAATAAAAAAAAAAAAAATGATGACCCCCGGGGCAAGGGTGGGGCCAAAAGTGGCCTACAAGTTTTACATAGGAATAATAAGGAAAAATCTTTAAAAATCATCTTCTCCAGAACCACTGGGCCAGGAAAGATGAAACTCATGTGGAATCATCCTCATGTAGTGTAGATTCAAGTTTGTTCAAATCATGACCCCCGGGGCAAGGGTGGGGCCAAAATGGCCGACCCATGTTTTACATAGGAATATATAGGGAAACCTTTTAAAATCTTCTTTTCAAGTACTTCAAAGCTATGATTAGTGATATTTATATGGAATCATCCTCAGGTAGTGTAGATTCTAGTTTGTTCAAATGATGAACGCATGGAGGGGGGGGGGTATATAAATTCAAAACCTGATGTGCTTATTGAAAACTGTTATGGGCCTCTTGTTTATGTCTTCATGCTTTTAAAGAAATTTTTGATTGAATATCTGTACGATGCACAATTACTACACAATTACTGCGTATGAATATATGTTCAAGCATATTAGGTGGATCTAATCTTTCCATCTGAAGTTTATTTATAATTGACCTAGAATACTCCCTAACACAAACACCTGCTGTTCTCATTAGCTGCAGCTAGTGTGCTTGAAAAATCTATTTTTAGAATCCAGATTTGCTCTGGGAATCTTTAAACTAATTACTCCATAACACTGACCACTGCAGCTAGTGTGCTTAAATTCATTATAGAATCCAAGTGATACTTTTCACAGTTATATGTACGGAAGCCCATTAGTGCCAACCTATATATATAAAGGAAAAGCAATATACACTTTATTTTTTAACCGAACATGGAGACTTATAATATTCAATCGCTTAAGATGCAAAATAAACTGAATATAAAGTATGGTGTCCAGATGTATGAAAAAAGCTAATTTAACAAGAGCGAGTCAACTCGCAGGCCCTTCAGGCCTTTGATTATAATTATTACGAAATACATAAACAACTTTATTTTAACATGTTCAGGGTTTGACATTAAGGCACGTCCGACCGACTGAGTCTAGTAAATGATGGGTACGGTCGGGTAAAAAGTCTGTGTACTAGACCGACTGGTCGTGTAAGAAAAATAAATGAACTTCTTATTATATATTTTTAAACATATCATTTATTGTCAATGAAAAAATAAAATTAAAATGTTTCTAACCGCATAGTAGAAAAAAACTATGTACGTTACAAACAGCATAACTGGTGCGCTATTTTTAACAATGTTTATTGTCGGCATTCGTAACAATGCGGCCATTTTCCTAGAGAGATACAATAAGCTTTATATTGTTCACGGAAATGGCTGAGTAGTTACGATTGTCATTGTCGAAAAATTCACATTTATGACATCGGTAAACCAAGTAAATGGCAATAAATTGTAGTAAAAAAAGTATTTTTACTATACAAATTCCCTGAACTGTTTTAATGGTATCTATATTTATAATGTATACAAGTTGATTAAATTAGGACTAAATATGACAAGCCGCACGGAGATGACCTAGTTTCGATGTTGACATGTGTGCGGCCAAAAGTTGTTATATAAATACAGATTCACATCATCTGCACAGAAAGTACATCGTACTTTAAATAATTTTTCTATAGTTTGGTCAGGGCTAGTGGTTAAACAGGTCGAGACCACTACCTTATATGGAAGGCAATTTTCAACACGTGACGATGTCTTCGTCACGCCCGTTCTCCAATCAATTGAAAGAGTCCCAAAGCATAACATTCTACCATGTGTTTACGATTCAATGGCTACACGTGGTTTTCGTCGGTTTACTGCACAAAATTTAACTCGTCACCGGAAATACTGTAGAGCTTCTTTAAAACTTTATTAGACCGAAATTGAAAGATTATATTCTAAAGACACTGCTCCATGCTCACATTTAATATTGGAGTTGTTTTAGATGATTGACAGTTGCTTCGAATACTGTACAAACGCTTTGACTTTTGCTTATGCATAAAACACTTTCTGATGATATTGAGGCTATAAATAATAATTGCGCACTTTCTCCTGCTGTCTAAAAACAAGGACCTATATACTACCTGGGAAAGCTATGTACACGTATATCACGTGAAAAAAACTCAATGTGTTATCGACACGATAGCACTTATACGTCTCTTTGAACAATGGTATACTAGGCCGATGTACAGTACAGGCAACGCGGATCCCGTATTAGACCGCGTCCCCTCCGCGGTGTATTAATCCTTTCCACGTTACACCGTCGCGGGTTTTGATCGCGGTGCTACCTGAGACCGTGTTACACCGCGGCGGGGCCAGCTACCGTTATTCTTCAGCTAAGATGTTCTTACCTGTAAAGTGTAGGAATACCGTTGTTCCATTATTATGCGCTACACTGTAAGACTATGAACTAATTATCGACGATTTTTATATGTTATTTTTTTTTGTTTGTTTTTTTTGGGGGGGGGGGGGTTATTGTTAATAAAATAATCACAGGTAATTCTATTCAGAATATCAATAATATCATAGCTAGTATTTGAATGTATTTCTATTTTCTGCTCTTTTCGAAAATTACTAAAATCATGTCAATGAACATAAACAAATTTCAGATTTCTCCGGTTCAAATAAAACACAAACACAAATATGGGCCCTTAAAATATTTGAACACACAACACAGAAATTAACTTATTTTAATCAGCAAGTTGCCAAGCTTCAAGTTTTCAGATGTCTGTGTTACCGTTCGGTTTTCCTCAGGTAAGTTTGGTGTGGAGTGGAGCTTACTTGAAGCGGATGAGAAGCCCCGAGGGAACGACGCTGTCTAGTGTACATACTACCTATATACACAGGATGCTACCTGAGTGTATTACCTGTATGCGTTTTCCTACGACATTGTAAAACGAAGCCCTTTTTTTTCATGTGTAGCTCATGGATTGAAATGCATGAAATAAAGAATTCAATGTTTTTGTTGCAGACAGTATCCTTTTTAATTTTTTTGTTTCAAATAAATATTTTCAATAATTCGACAATTTTAATATACTGTGTTTTTCTTAATCAAATTTTATAACAAAAATACATTTTTTTTTTACCAACAAAATCTGTCGTGTAATCTGGCGACAAAAAGGGAAGTAATTCAAATTACATGTCATGTACATATGCTAAACGAAAGAAGAAAGTGGATCATAAACAAGTCTCTCAATAAATAACAATAAAACTTAGACAAAATCCACAAATGGTCAATAAACTGATAAATCAGCGGTAGTTTTATTGTAGACTTAAGAAATTGATATACTGATCAAAAAGGAGGAAAAACGATCATGCACGTGATTAATATTGTATATATTTTTTTTCTCTCTCTCTCTCTTTCTCTCTCTCTCTCTCTCTGTCTATCTACTAACTGGTACAGATATAAACAGACACGAAATAATGTTGGTTGTAATGTAAAGTATAAGTGTCCCTGCTAAATGATAACATTATACTAACTACCTTAATTTATGGGTCCAGACTTATGCAGATTGATTAAAAGTGCTGATTATGTAAAGCAAACTCTTTAATTCTCATGAATTTGCAAAATATTAAAAAATTATGATATTTGTTTACACATGGCTGTTATTTGAAATGTTATCTTCATAGGAAATGTTGAAAGATGAAGTCCGGACCCTGACATACAGAAACTCCATGATCTACAACAAACACCTGTTCCAGGGGAAGATTGTTCTGGACGTCGGATGTGGTACAGGAATTCTCTCCATGTTTGCTGCCAAAGCTGGAGCTGCCAAAGTCATAGGGGTAGGTATTGAGATAAATGAGTGAGTAAACAGATAGGAGTATGTGTATAGGTATTGAATTAGGGACAGTGAAAACAATAGGGTTGGGTACTGAGCTGAGGGTGATAGCAATAAAGTGAGGGGGTATTTCAGTAAGGTTTTCATGTTTTTACACCTTTTATACACCTTTATTGTTGGTTCCTTTAAGTTTAATCCAATAAAATTTAGATACAGATCATATCAAGACTAAGTACCTTGGATCCAGTATGAATGATGTTTTTTTAATATGCTTTTAATCTTTTAAATCAGATTGAGTGTTCCAGTATCATTGATTTTGGGAGAAAAATAGTGGAGGACAATAAGTTCAGCAATGGTAAGCACACAGCTGATTCAGAAACAAAGTAGACTAACTTGGAAGTAAAGGAGAAAATACTAATGAAAGAAAATTCTGACATAAAAAAATCTTTGTTCACAATGATCACACAAATTAAGGTAGAACATTTTGATGTCAATATATCTTTGTTTACAGTGGTCACACTAGTAAAGGGAAAAGTAGAAGAGGTAGAACTTCCAGAGGGGATAGAGAAGGTGGATATAATAATCAGCGAGTGGATGGGATACTGTCTGTTCTACGAGTCCATGTTACAGACTGTCATATACGCCCGAGATAAGTGGCTGGTAAGTATAGACCATCATACATGCCAGAGATAAACTGACATATACCCTGAGATAAGGCCAAAACAAAAAATAGTCTTGTTTCCTGCTACCCGACCTACCCTATTTTTTTGCACCCGACCTTAAAGTTTTTTTTAAGCTTTGGAGAAAAAAATTGGGAATTTCATGTTCAAAAAGTGAAGAAAAAAAATAGAATCAGGTTATATTTCATGAAACTGTATGTAAAGATGTGATAATATCTAATTTTAAAATATATTGTTATACCCTTATGAATATCATTCTATATATTTATTACTAATAAAAAGTCCAACAAAAGAACTGTTAATTACTGCGGTCTAACAATTTTAACCGGTCTTAATATAATTGTTGACCTCTGTTACGTCACAAGTAATTAATCATCGTTCAATATCGGCGACGTGAAAATAGCCGAAGTTAAGAGCTACAAGAGTTTTAGTATGTTTTGTGATGAATAATTTTTGTGATACAATAGACATATAATTGATTTTGTTCTTTCTCATGATGTTTTCAATTTACTAAAGAAGCCATAATTTTCCATAAAAATAATTGATTATATAGCGTGTATTGAATAAATTGATCAGTTTTAAGTGAGCAGTGAAGGGTATAACAAAAAAAAATTCGGGCAACAATAATTTTCCTGAAGGTGAAAATGTTGCCCTTGGCCTGCGGCCTCGGGCAACATTTTCACCTTCAGGTCCAACCATATTTTTACCCAGTCAATAACTGTATAATGTTGACCTATGACATGTTTTAATTGGCTTTGTATTAGTTCATATCCAAAAAATACCAATGTAAGAAATAAAATAAAATAAAAAAAATTAAATAATTTTCCTACCTACCTACCCTATTTTTTTCAAGCTGGTAGCAGGAAACAAGACTATTATTTTTTTTGGCCTAAGTGGCTGTTAAATGTAGATCAAGATGTACACCTGAGATAAACCGTCATATACACCTGAGTACAGTGGGATTATACATGTACATGTACATGTACCACAAATTCCAAATTTTCCAATTTGCATATCTGCATATATTGTATCTTTTGGGGGGGGGGGGGGGGTGATTCTTTCATTGTTTCCAAAGAAGGGAGGGTTAAAGATTTCCAGGAAGTGTGTGGCATTTATCATACATTTTCTTGTGTTTTCATTTTAGAAACCAGGAGGATTGATATTTCCCGACAGAGCCACGCTGTACGTAGCAGCCATAGAAGACCGACAGTATAAAGACGACAAAATCAATTGTAAGATTGTCAGACATTTTTGTAGAAAATCAAATGCAAAAATGAAAAAGAAATTAAATAGACACCCTGTGTAATTATATATGACAGACAGTAATATGTGGACGTAATTGATTTAGAAACATAAAGTATAATTTAAAACAGGAATTAAAAAAAATACTGGCATTTAATATGAAACAAAATAATTACTTTAAATGAAGATTTATGGTGCAAACTTTTTTCTGTCACAAAGAAAAATTTAAAAAGTGTCCTATTGTGAATTACAATGATTTGATCATTTATTTCCCAGCTAATTACCAAAAACTTAAGAGTCAATTATAATTTTCATGCTCGTTTTCTGGGATGTTAGTTTTAACATTTGTCTCCCTTTCCTATAACAGTCTGGGACAATGTCTATGGGTTTGACATGAGTGCCATCAGAAAGATTGCCATCTCGGAACCATTAGTTGATGTGGTGGATCCCAAACAGGTGGTCACCAACTCCTGCCTTGTCAAGGTACAGTTGGACCTTCAAAGGATTTAATTACAGGTGTCACATAATCAAAAATTAACTGTATCAAAAGCGATCAAAGATTACTCAATATATGATCCACTCTCACTGTAGGAGATAGATATCTACACAGTCCAGGAGTCGGACCTGACCTTCACTGCCCCGTTCCACCTACAGTGTCGGAGAAATGACTACGTCCATGCCCTCATTACATTCTTCAATATCGAGTTCACCAAGTGCCACAAAAGGACAGGCTTTTCTACAGGTAAGTCCTTTTTGATGTCACAGTATCTAAAAATATACCTGTTATGTTGCTGAATGTAAATTATCTCTGAACAGTTGTAATCATGAGTTTTAAATACGTTTTTAAGTTTATTTAAGTCTTCTCTTCTACAATTTTTCGTAGATATAAAATTGTTGGTTAAAATGATCCATGAGATCTACAAACATGTCCCCAACCTACAGTGATGAATCAATAGTAAAGTAAATCATTTGAGGTTTTTTTTTCTCTCCACATAGTTACATTCTATACTTGTTGGCTATTGACTCCTGTTTTGTATTTAGCCCCGGAGGCTCCCTACACACATTGGAAACAGACTGTGTTTTACTTTGACCTGCTGGACTTGACCGTGAAGAAGGGAGAAGAAATCCAAGGAACTGTCAGCGTCTGTCCAAACAAGTCCAACAAGGTTAGTCGAAGGTCAAAAAACTCAAATTAGGAATCTTGTCTCATTTTACTGAAAAGCTAGGTTTTTTTTGGAAGTAGAGACTTTTTTCCAGCATAAATTAACTGTTAAGGGTTTGTTAACATTTTCATTTGTTTTAAAATCAGAATCATCGGATTTTTAACTTTTTTTTCCCATCAGCGTGATCTTGACTTCACCATTGAAGTGGATTTCAAGGGAGAACTCTCTGAAATGAAAGAGACAATGAAGTACAAAATGCGTTAAAAAGGACAGCAGTTACCTCCCTTGTAGATGCCAGTGAGCTCCGTTTGATTGGAGGAAAATCCCAGGGCACAGAATTCATCACTGTGTGACAGTGAGCTGATTGAGAGGAGAATGAGACTCTAGGGTTTTATACACAACTCTGTGCTTTCATTGTCCTTGTAATAATATGATGTTTTTATGTCAAAAATCAAATACTTTAGAACTTACAATTTAATGTAACAATAATATGATGTGTATCCTGATTCAGCAATATTACGTAGAAATGTCTAGTACTGCTGTACCAGATTATTTTTTGTGTCTTTTGTTATTGAATTGATAGAAAAAATTGTGATTAATTTTGTCACATGTATATAAAATCATTTATAAGTCACCAACATTTAGTACCAACACAGTACTGCATGAGAAAAATAAATTGAGATTAGATATTTTAAAATATCCTAAATGTTTAGGATGGAAATAGAAGTCTGCCAGCTTCGATGGTTGTACTCTAGTGCCATGTTTACATGACATCTTGTCAGTTGGATACAGAAAGTCATTTTATTGCATTGTTGACTGCAGCTGTTGTAAATTTTTATTTTTTTTCCTGCATCTGAAGATAAACTTGGTTTATTTTCTGCACTGGATGCTTATCAGGCTTCAGAACTTCAAAAATAAAATCATTTTTAAAGCTTTGCACTTTCATGTATTCTATTATAGACTAGAATAGGTCATATGAAAAGCCAAAAATCCCAAGTCATCTTATTAAAATGTTTCCTCAAGAAAATTTGAAATTAAAGAAATTGGGAATATCTGAATGGCTGGTGATTAGAATTTTGAAAGGGGATAAAATTAACTCGCATGGATATTTAATTTAGCATGACTGAGAATAAAAAATAATGGGTTCTAATTAAGGAAATACAGACAATGCACATTAAAACATGCGTATAACAAAGTGACAAAGACTGATAATTTTGTTTCATTATAAGAGTAATTCATAATTTCATTATATCTGTTGGCTTCAAAATGTGTTTAAACCCCAGGTGGAATGAAAATCACTTTGCTATCAGTGTCAGTTCATTATAAGTGTGCTCCCATTAAGCATGTTTTACTGTATGTATAAAACATAGTTTTTAGCTCACCTGAGCCGAAGGCTCAAGTGAGCTTTTCTGATCTGTCGTCCGTCCGTCTGTAAACTTTTCACATTTTTGACTTCTTCTCAAGAACCACTGGGTCAATTTTGACCAAACTTGGTACAAAGCATCCTTGGGTTAAGGGGAATTCCCCTCACAAGGGGAGATAATCAAGAAAAGACAAAAATAGGGTATGGTCATTAAAAAATCTGCTCAAGAACCACTGGGCCAGAAAAGCTGAAACTTATGTGAAAGCATCCTGGGGTAGTGTAGATTCTAAATTTTTCAAATCATGACCCCTGGGGGTTGGATGGGGCCACAATGGGGAATCAAAATTTTACATAGAAATATATATGGGAAAAATCTTTAAAAATCTTCTCAAGAACCACTGGGCCAGAAAAGCTGAAACTTATGTTGAAGCACACTGAGGTAGTGTAGATTCTAAATTATTCAAATCATGACCCCCGGGAGTAGGGCGGGGCCACAATGGGGAACCAAATATTTACATAGAAAAATATAGGAAAAATCTTGGTCAAAATGGTCAAAGCTTCTCAGGTGAGCGATGTGGCCCATGGGCCTCTTGTTTTTATGGTATTTACTAGGGATGTCAACGAGTACCCGGTTAAAAAATGTATCGAATACTAAAATCGGTACTCGGTTACTCGGATGTATATTTTTGAATATTTCTAATCTTATTCATTAATGCATTAAACAATCCGTTTTAAAGCGTAAAATGCTCATTGCACTTGTACATACAGTAATTAGGGTTTACTACGACTCTAAATGACCGTTATCGCCTGTGGCAGTGTTTATACAGTAATTATCGTGACCAAGTACCTGGGGTAGGTGGCTTTTCTCACCTGCGGCTGCCTTCTTCCCTTATTTTTTGTTTGGCTTTAATTATTTGTTTTCACTGAACATCGTTTAAGATCCATTATGTTTAAATAAATTAGATAATTTTGTCAATTCTCCGAGAAGCCGTAAATTCTTGGGAAAAGAGCGGATGATATGACACGTGCGATTCCTGATATGGTTGTGTTTGATTACATGCCAATACAACTGGCTGAAGGCAAAGACTTTAAAAAAAAATGATGTCGATCGTTGCATCAAACTACAAAATACCGTCCCGTAATACTATATAAATCTCGGATCGAACAAGTGTACTAAAATCGTAAATCCGCTCTATTAGGAGAACTTGATCAAGTTCAAGTTGATACTGTACGTAGCTCTGACGACTGATACCTGGTCGTCAAACGCGACAAGGAGTTACATTATACAATTACGCAGCAGATTATTTTTTTAAACAAAAACACTGTGAACAACTTATAATTTTATTTCTTGTGTTTTTCTGATAAATAAATTGAATTTAAAAATTGTTATATTAAATTTCATCGGGCACGAAGTGCTCATCATTATTACAACAGAAATACATTTACGGATAAGCTAACCTCCTATAAGTGCATCTGGTTTTATTTCTAAGAGAGTTTACAATGTTTTACAGTCTTCAATTTACTTACACTTTTACCGAGTACCCGGGTACTCGATCGGAAAAACGTCCGATTAACCGAGTATTGAAAATTGACCGATTTGACATTCCTAGTATTTACATTTACACAATATGCTTGAGCATGAGAAAGATAATTGTTTTAAACCAAGGCAGTCTACTCTCAGATAAGTTGATGTTGCAGGGATTTTGACAACTTTGTTTAAAGTCAGCATTTTCTAAGTTCCAACGGTCGTTTTAATGACCTTGTTAGCAAATATAACCTATTATTTGGTTGTTTTTGCCTGACTTGTTTCATACAAATTGTTATCCCTTGAATTTAAAAATGGAATGTTCTTTCTAGGTGACCAATTAGGGCGCATGCGGGTCTGATGGATCAATGGGACGCTTTCGTATTCTAGGCACTACTGGCTGGGGGATCATGAAAGATCTTTAGCTTAAGTAAAAAAAAAATAATAATCTTGTACTGAAATATTGTTGACGTAAAATAGACCAATGAAAATAGTATTTAAATTTAATATTGCACCACCAGAGTCCTGCTATCTGCAAAGATAGGGATTTTATTTTGGTGTTGTCAATAATTGAATTGAATAATTAATATTGATAAGGATCTTACTAAATATTTGAAAATTTGACTTAAGGATAAATAACACAAACAAATTTTTTTCAGAAATCAGCATTATTTTTCATAGTTTTACATTTAAATTGGTGACCTAAATCATGTTTTCCGAGGATAATGGGAAAATTTTTAAAGATTTTTTCATAAGGTTAAAAATTTGTGCAAAATTTTGTATGGAATTATATAGAAAGCAAAACAAAATTTCATATCTAAGCACCAATGAAAACCTACGATTTCTTTATCTTTCAGGGATGTATTATTATTTATGTAATTTCAAATCAAAATCAGTCAAAAATATATCAATCCATGCATCAAATTTTTGTTTGTGAGTACCCTTAAGTCTGCTTAATCGATCCTGGGGCCTGGTCCCATCTCTGTACATAGTGGTCTGCCACATACAAATAAATTGATAATTTAACTAAACGAAAAAAAAGTGTTGTCTCTATAGGCTTATGCATAATATTTTGTTATAGTCATCGCTGAGGAAAGGGGGGGGCTTGTTGATATGACCGAACTGTCCACAGGAGGAGACTTATCAAATTTAAGTTTTAAATGACGCAGTTTTACCCTAACAAAAAAATACTATAGTAAACTATAGTTAACTATAGTTTACTATAGTAAATCAAAGTTCCAAAGTTTTCACATAGTAAATCAAAGTTCCAAAGTTTTTGCTATAGTAAATCAAAGTTCAAAAGTTATTACTATAGTAAATCAAAGTTCCAAAGTTTTTACTATAGTAAATCAAAGTTCCAAAGTTTTCACCATAGTAAATCAAAGTTCCAAAGTTTTCACCATAGTAAATCAAAGTTCCAAAGCTTTCACCATAGTAAATCAAAGTTCCAAAGTTTTCGCCATAGTAAATCAAAGCATTTAAGTTTTTGTATTTTGTTTTATTAATTTTTCTCTGGATTATTAGTTTGTTTTAAGGGGAATGATATTGGTTTGTTTAGGCTGGTTTTGTTCTTCATCTTAATTTACATATGCAATGTAATTAATTCAAATGCAATATTTATATTTTACAGTAGAAAAAAAAATGTTATCTGAAGGTAAGGAAGCAAATATTTTGATTCTAAATTACGGAAGTTTTATCTTATAGTAATTTTTTCCCATGAATAATAATAAATACTGTTTATTTATCGGTGCAAGAGACAATTTTTACATTAAAATTCATTACTTGTACTTTATTCTTTTACGGGACGGGTATTACTTAATCAAAGTTCCAAAGTTTTTACTATAGTAAATCAAAGTTCCAGAGTTTTCACCATAGTAAATCAAAGTTCCAAAGTTTTTACTATAGTAAATCAAAGTTCCAAAGTTTTCAGTATAGTAAATCAAAGTTCCAAAGTTTTAACTTTGGTACTATAGTTAACTATATTAAACTATAGTTAACTATAGTTAACTATAGTTTACTATATTATTTTTTTTGTCAGGGTATGATCAAAATACAAATTTTTGTTTGTTTTATTTCCCTTGGAGAATTTTTCATGTTGAAAAGCCATCCGGTTGCCCAAGAGAAGTATTTTTTTGTCAAGGAAATATGCGCGATCAAAATACAAATCTTTTTTGTTTGTTGAGCAAATTAAATTTTCCCTCTCGGAAATTGAGCAAAATTGTTTTAATTTTTCAAACCGCACGTGACAAAAGTCACATATACCAAGAAAAAACTGAACCTGAAAGTTAATGAAAAAAGTTACGTTTACTATTTATCTTCAATATTTATCCATTTAATCAAGAGAATGAACATTTGTCATTCTGCGTTTCCTTCAATCATCGAACCGCCGAAATATGGCTGCGCGAAATATTTTTAAAAAAAAAACAAAAAAAAAAACAACCAGAAAAATTTAAAGAACTGAAAAAAAGTGTACAAAAAGAATCAATCATAGAAAACATCATTTTTGATTTACCAGTAAATTGAATGACAAAACCCAAAAACTTATTGTAAAAATCTTTTAAAAGTTAACAGACACAGTGGAAAAACATTTCATCAGTTTCAGTCAGTTTCAAACACAATATGACAAAGGCAAATTAAATTATATCTATTAGCAGTACAGGAATTATGAAATTCCAAATATAAACCCACATAAGGCCTGTGGACCAGACAATATAAAATTGAATCCTTACATTATTATTTACAAAGTCATTAGAAACTGGTGAAATACCTACTGATTGGAAACATGCAAATGTAGCTCCAGCTTTTAAAAAGGGGGAAAAATACAAAGCAGTAAATTATAGGCCAATTTCATTGACTTGCATATGTTGCAAGTTAATGGAACATATAATCACCAGCAACATCATGGCCCATCTAGAAAACAATAACATCTTATATGATTTACAACATGGGTTCAGGAAATCAAGATCTTGTGAATCACAATTATTAGATTTTATCCAAGAACTTACATACAAAAACAATTACAACATACCGCACTTAATCATAACACTTTTGGTATAGATTAAATTTCTATGGTATAGGACAACAGACTTTAAACTGGATTCATGATTTTCTATCAGATAGAACACAAACAGTAGTTATAAATGGCATTTCCTCTACTTCTGTACCTGTCACTGAAAGTTAATGAAAAAAGTTATAGTATCATCTACAAAGAAATAAAAACACAGAAGACTGTCACAAACTACAATCAGATTTATCCATTTAATCAAGGCAGACAAGTGTACTAAACTTTCTTTGACATATTCTCATAATTACATTCTACATAATCATGTACTCGAGTCAGTAAGATCAGCCAAGTATTTAGGTGTAATACTACAGTCAAATCTAAAGTGGAACAAACATTATGATAATATTATTGCAACTCATTAGGTTTCCTTAAGTAATCTAAAAATTTCAAATACAGAAGTAAAATCCAGAGCCTACCAATCAATAGTGCGTCCTAAATTAGAGTATTGTTGTAGTGTGTGGGACCCACATACAAAACAGTAGCAAAAAAAATTTGTGCTATGTGACTAACACTTACCACAATACTAGTAGTGTTACAGACATGATTAATCTGGCCAACACTTGAGCGACGCCTCAAAACAAGATTAATAATGTTCTATAAAGTAGTTCATCAACTTGTCGCTATACCAACACAAATACTCATACCTACAGACACAAGAACTAGACAAAATCATTCACAAACATACAGACACTTACCAGCATCAAAAGATACATACAAATGGTCATTTTTTCCTCATACTATAATTCAATGGAATTTCTCCCCCAGCTGCTGTCCAAGCCACTAATTACATTTTTAGAGAACAGCTAACCGAACACTATCATGTAAAAAGTTAAACAGTTAAATTTTTCTTTTAATCACTAATGTAAATAAAAGCACATTTCTTTTTTTTTTTCTTTATATTGTTTCTATTTATATAAGTTTAGGTCACGCATGCGCACCAACAAGTAATCTTCAGTACTCTGAAGTTTTGTTGGAAAACAGAAGAAGAAGAAACGACAATATCAAAACGATCGGGTTCGAAATTTGGGTTGGAATGCGAAGCACTTGTTCACGTGATCTAAGTTGGAAGGACAAATAGTTTTAAAAGTTTTGCCATACTTTATGTATTTGTTTGAAGAAAACATAAATAACTTTAAGGTAAACGCTTAAAGAGTGTTGAGAGAATGAGAGAAGAGAAATTATTACGTATGTATCGTAGGTTTGAAACGCTCATGTAAAGGAACAAACTCAACAAAGCATATTCCGCCATATTGTTTTCACTGTTCTGTCGAGGCCGTCGGCAGAGTTTCCGAAAACCAAAAATTTCTGTCAGTCATTCGGACTGATGACTTGATGCGTTCTACCAGTCCGAAGCATTTTCTATCAGTCCGAATAAATTTTAGAATATGCAGTGTATTTATATTTCATGTCAGATGCAAAAGAAAATGGCATTGAATATGTAAAGATTTTTGTGGCTCACCAACACTGATTATGATACCTTGGTTATGCAACTATAAATAATTCAAACATGGCATCAGCCCGCACAGGCTTGTGGCAGCAATAAAGACACAAAACTAAAGGGAAAAGAAACAACTAATTACAAAATTGTTAATTCTTGAAAAAGGAAAATTTTCAATGTTTCGGCTAGAATTCCTTTTAAAATTTAAAAATTAATTCTCACTTGTAAAATTGAATCATATATAAATAGCAGTTATGATAGAAATTCAAAATAAAAATAAATTTTTAATTATCTTTACGTTTTCTCAGTGGGCATTGCACTTCATGACCTAAATACTATATGTGTTTATGAATAATTATCAATAACAGAGGAATGGAGGAAATTCGGATTAGGGAAAAAAACGATCGTTTTTGGAAGTAAATAAGTCAAGTAGAACTGCAAAATGGATAAGATTATGGATATTTACAAAGAATAGGAGCTTGCTGCATTGGAAATTTTCATTTATGAAGATATTGCAATAGATTAGAGTACAAAAATTTAATCAGGACAAGCCCTCACCACAATCGGCCACACGGACCGATACTGTAGCGATTTTGAATTTCATCGGACATTTCGATTTTCTATCGGTTTTGCCGGTAGGACCGATAGTTTTCGGAAACTCTGCGTCGGAACCGCAGGCATCTGACAAATGGATGGTTATGGAAGAAGACTATCTAAATTTTTGGAACTTGTGTCCAATCTCTTTGACATATTAATAAAATATGTTCAAACAATGTGTGGTGTAACACAACCCCCCCCCCCCCCCCCCAGTTTCTGAGAATGTTTATTAGACACAAAAACTTATCAAAATCATTCTTATATTTTGATATCTGATAATGATATCACTTTCCGCTTTTGTTAAGATCTAGAGATTGGCACTTGTTTCGTATACGGGTAACCCTTACTTATTTTTACAACAAGGTATCTAACTCATTTTGAGGCACCCCCACATCACGCTCGTGTTTTGTTAATAGGCCTATATCAATCATTAACCAACTTTAAAATGACATCGTTGGCTTCAAGAGGCTATTTGTCAATTAAACTGATTAAGACTTCTCTGGTCGAGCCTCTTTATTGTAAACTACTCATTTATTTCTCGAAAACATTTTAAGATTTTTTAGGCTAAAAAAATTAATCAATTGTTTCTCAGGCCAAAAAAATCAGAATTCAATGCGGCAAGCAGGCATCTCTTTTCCTTTTTGAAGGAAATTTTTTTTGAAGATTCTTAATTACAGGATTTCACTTTTTGATCTGATCTTTTATATTTTTGATTTTTTTTTTTATATTGCTCACAGTACCTCTAGTTTTTTTGTTTTTGTTTTTTTTTGAAGCAGGATTTAGTCATTTGTTCAATAAAATGATAATATCTACTAATTCTTAAGTTTTGTTCTCTGAAATTAGTTATGATATGTATTCAACTTTAAATAATGTTATTCCAAACATTTATTTAAAAGTTAACTTATAAAATACTGTAGATTAAGATGAAAGTTATTGTTTATCTAATAAAAAAAACGTCTATCTTAGCATTTATGAAAAGGGCAATAACTCGATTTTCTTTTTCAACTTGGGAAAATACAAAATTGGGTTATTTCCCTTTTCAATATGTCAATAAAATTGATCAATGCGGCCGTTTTTGAACTGATGCAGCAGTGCCTGAGAAACTATTGATTAATTTTTTGGGGCCTTATTGGGATAAAAATTTCCTGTTGGGGTTATAAATGAAGGATAAAACCGTAAACCTATGGTTTTATCCTACCTCCAACCGGAAATTGAGTCCTGGCAATAAACTATAAAGGTCTTAAAATGTATCAAGGTAATTTTGGAGGATTAAATGAGTGGTTTACAATAAAAAGGCTCAACCAGAGATGATATAATTGACAAGTAAAAAGTGTCTTGAAGGGAACGATGCCATTTTAAAGCAGAGGTGGCGAAAATTTTAGTCCTAAATATTTTACAGAGATATGGCTAAAGGTTCGGTTCCGATGCGTGTCAGAAGGAGACAATCAGATGCCAAGTGGAGGGCCAGCGTCGCCACGTGTTACGATACGCTCAAGTCCATCATTCCTAATAACGAAAAAATGTCCAAAAGAAAAATATCCAAGGTACATATCTTTTCTTTGTTTTTTTTTACTTCAAATTATAATACACAGTTTGAAAAGTGTTTTTATTTTTGATAATTACTTTTTTTATTTCAAAGGCTTATGTTCTTCAAGAGACAGAAAAACACATTCAAAACCTTGAAAGAACACTCCAAGAAATTTTGGACCAGAAAGGTATAGTTGCTTATCTTTAGATTTTTCATTTTTATGAAGTCCTTCAAGTAAAAATTTAAAGAAAACTAGACTTGAATTTTATGACATCAACTTCTTTCATGGCTGATAAAAAATAGGTAATGTTTGAAAGTCTTATTAGATATTCCTTTGTTTGAGATATTGGTCATTACAGAATAATATTCTGAACCTTTAATTTCAGTGAAAATGAAGAATAGAGCAGCTCTGTATAAGACAGAGCAAGGATTGGTGGAAGCAAATGTGATGGATCTAAAGAACCACTTCTCTCTCAAACAACAGGAACTCTATCTGCAGTAAGTCAAACTGTACCTATAGTGATTTAAATATTTTATCAAATTATTAAGATTCTCTTTGACTTTCAATATTAGTTCATGCAAGCATTTACCAGACTTGTAGCAGGTTGGGAGAAAAATCTCTACAGAACAGATGGAATTCAAACCCGGGATACCAGCACTATCAGACAGGTGCCTCACCAACCAAGACATGCAGGAACGCCTCACTGCTTAAACTATCGCTTCACTGTCTAAACTATCAAATCCCTTCCTCCTTAAATTGCCCTGCCCCAAAGACACAATCCACTGGTCCTGGTAGAACCTTCTTCTGCAAGACCAGGATCATGGCTAATACATGTAGCACCAAAAATTGCAACTTGGAATCCCAGACTTGTCTATAGCATTTATCTCCTCTCCTGTTAAACATTATTCTGTGGTTAACTAAAGCTATATTGACTGTTACTTATATTAATAGGAACTACGCCCAGCGTAAGAGAAGTCGATGTAACGTACCCTCGGACATGGAATCTGGATTGGTCAACATGAGATCATCTTTTTGTAACCTGATGGTGTTACCTGCTGAGTGCCTAAAGACTGACCTCCTACAGGTCAATGTTTCTCAGGTCAGGGACTTAACAGGTGTCAAGGTTATTACTAGAAGACCTTGGATCTGGATAGATTCTTTTTTTAAACAGAATTTCCATTGTCTGAAGATGGCTTTAAAGTTTTATTAAAGTACATTTTAGAGCCATTTATGCCTCAAATGATGTTTACAGTTAAAGATTTCCAGTCCTTATATGGACTCATGTGGAATATAAGTTGATATAAAGTCAGTGTGTGCCTTTAATTCTATCAGGTGGATGAGGCAGAGGTCCCCACGGTCACATCCTGTGAACCACAAAATTCTGCAGAAGCAGATCTACCCAACAAGATGGAAAAACTGCCTCCAAAGAGGGACTCATCCCCCCATACCTCAGAGGGGATGTCCTACAACAAAGAATCCTACTTCTATAGCAGCCTTCCTCTAGATCAGCACACCACGGTGCTTCTACCCAGATCTGACCATGACATTCCTCATCACTTCTTTATGACCACACCTATCAAGGTACATCCCATACTTCTCTATTTTTTTTGAATTTTTAGAATTGGACAAATTTTATATTCAGTGTTTTCCCTAGGAACAAGGTATATGTCAAAATGTCCACCTAATTTGATAAAAATGTTTGTTAAAATTGATTTCAAACTCTTGAAAGGAAGGGGAAAAGACTGTTCATTTCTTGACACAACTGGCACCTTGTATTTATATTGTAATTTTATTTGAGGAGATTCCTACGTACAGAACCGTGCCCGTCCACCAGATCCTGACGGAGCACTTTATCAGCCCGCCCCCTGGGATACGCACCTTCTGCGGCCGACCGCTGGACAGGACTCCCTCCGCAGAAAGAAGGGGGAAATCTAAAACTCCGACAGAGAAAGTGATTCGTAAGGTAAAGAACCTCTAAACAAAATACACCATAGGGTGGGAGGTGTGTTATATAACAGAGAGGAGGGGAAATCTAAAACTTCGACGGAGAAAGTGATTCTTAAGGCTATAAAAAAATATTATCTTGGTTCTCAGGCCCTCCCTCATCTCTTTTAAGGGTGCCTCATTGACCCTTTTTATTGCTAAATCAATAAAATAAAAACAACAAATCACCTCCCTCATCATTTTCTTAGGTTTTGTACAATGTAAAAAGCTGCCTCATCAGTTTTAGGGGCAATAAAAAGTGAAAAAAAAATGCCTCCCTCCCTCATCATATTTCTTGAAAAAAGGCTTGAGAACCAAGGAATTAATTTTACATGGCCTAAGATAAAGACCCACTGTAAATAGTACAAAACACACCAAAGAGTGGGAGGTGTGACCTATAAAACAATAAACTGTTTTCTTTATCAAGGTCAGTTTTGCAAGTTCAAGGTCACATTTACAAAATTGTTAATAAACACTTTAGATGCAGCAGGGGTATTATTTTGTGAGCTCTCCCATGATGGATCTGGATCTATATGTTACATAATGATAAAAGAAGGACGATTGACCTTTAACCTTCTTATACAAAGTTTAGGGAAAAAAAATTTCTATTGCTTCAGGCAACAGTGATATGGTATTTTTAAGGAAAAAAATAGATAAAACTCATTGGGTGTAAACATACACCAACAAAATCGTTAAAACAATATTCATTTATGATGGAATCTATTCAGTCAGTCTTTTGTAGCTAGAATATTGATTTATTAGTAAATGTATTGAAATAGATAATGTGTCTCTTCATTTTGAGGTTCTAATAATTAGGTGTATAGAGCTGTTTGGATGTCTTCTATGTTTTCACAAATGTCATTTTCTTTTAAAAACCGTGGATTTCTTTAATTTGTGAATAGCACAGCTTCTACATTATAATTTAATTTGTTTCTATACAGATGCAGTTTGACACTAAGGGATTTACACCTGTCAAGTTACCTGAGCCAGATGATCAAGGTGTCCCTGCATCACCTTTCACTCTCATATGTGGAGTAAGTTCATTTTTTCATTGTTTTGTTTTTACATTGGTAAAATTTTCATATCCCAAAGTCACATTAAATTCAGTTTCCCAAGTGCTATTGCTAATTGGTTAATATTAAATTTATTTTAATTTTCTTTAAAGCATTGATTATATTTATTATATCCTAAGATTTTAGAGAAAATGACATATGATAATGTATCCTGTATTAAATTCATACTCTATCAAGACTTCATTTTTGTAGAAGCTTTGTAATGAAGAAGAAGATGGAGACCTGAGTTTGTCAGATCTGTTGTGTACTGAGAGCATAGAACAGATGGACCTAGAGGATGAGGAAGATATCCCCAGACAGAATCAGAGGTGAGACAGATATCAGATACCCCCAGACAGAATCAAAGGTGAGACAGATATCAGATACCCCTAGACAGAATCAGATACCCCCAGACAGAATCAGAGGTGAAAAAGATATCAGATACCCCCAGACAGAATCAGAGGTGAGACAGATATCAGATACCCCCAGACAGAATCAAAGGTGAGACAGATATCAGATACCCCTAGACAGAATCAGAGGTGAGAAAGATATCAGATACCCCCAGACAGAATCAAAGGTGAGACAGATATCAGTATCAGTTTGTCAGATTTGTTATGTACTGAGACCATAGAACAGATGGATCTAGAGGAAGATATCAGATATCCCAAACCGAATCAGAGGTAAGAGAGATATCAGATACCCCCAGACAGAATCAGAGGTGAGACAGATATCAGATATCCAAACAGAATCAAAGGTGAGACAGATATCAGATACCCCCAGACAGAAGCAGAGGTGAGACAATCACAAATATCCCAAAACAGAATTAGAGGTTAGAGAAATTCACAGATATCAGATATAACTAAAAAGAGTCAGAGGTGAGTCAGAATCAGAGATAGCAGATATCTCTAAAAAGTACAAAATGTGAGAATCAGATATCACAAAACAGAATTAGAGGTGATATAGAGTCACAGATATCAGATATAGCTTGGCAGAATTAAAGGTGAGGCAGAAAAGCCGATATCAGATATCCCAAAATAGAATCAGAGGTTAGTCAGAATTCACAGATATCCTAAATATATATAATCCTTCTAAGCTGTTTTTGAACGTAAATATATAGTAAGTATGACTGTTGAGTGCTCTAAAAGCCTGTATATTTTTCTTTTCAGTACTCCAAACCACAGAAGAAGCCGACTACAGCAGAAAGAAAAGGAGGAGAAATCTCGGTAAGATTTTATTTTGAAGGACAACAGAACAGACAGCTACAATGAAAAAATAAAATTCTCGAAATTTGAAATCTTGTACCAGTGCAAGGTCAGCCAGACATATCGGTAAAAAGTATATTAATTTTCTTTTGAAGTGGTTGTAGTAATCAGACTTATGTGTAAGATATTTGAATTTTTTTATTGAAGTGGACGTAGTAGAAGTTTATCTGTGGACAAACAAGGCTCTAAGGAGAAGAAGTGCAGACGTCAGTTAGAGAAGTATGTGAACTTAAGTCCTATGTAATGTAGTAAGAATCATTGGTAAAAAGCATAATGCACCAGCCACCAAGTACATATAAATACATATATGTATACACATGCAAAATGAACCAAAAGTCATAAGAGTGTAATTTAATCGTATTTTGTTGAAATAGGAGTTTTCATGAAGAGAGAAATATGGAAGAAGCTCATTCCAGTGGAGCTGATTCACAGAAAGAAAATGATGGGTTTGTATGATTGAAAAAATTCATAGATTAAGTGTGGAACCGTAACAATTTTGGTATAAGATGCATGTATATTGGTAAAAACACAAATTTTTTAACCTATAAATTTGCTGTATGTTGCCTATGTGACTCTTTTATTCATAAATGTCTGTTTAATTCGGTCTTACACATTTGCAGTACCGGTACATTGTCTTTGTGACTATTTTCTGTATAAATGTTTTGTTTTATACAGTTATGCCATGTTCTGTCAACATCTGGTTCTGGCTGAGGATTCTTACCCTGTGTGGAATGAAGTGCCAGAACCAGACCTTTACATTAACATGGAATCACTGAAAAACAGCCAATCAGATTTCAGTAGCTGGAGCAGTCAGGAGGTGCATGTCAACCAATCACAAGGTAAAGACAGCAACCAATCAGATGTCAGTAGCTGGAACAGTTAGGAGGTAGTCAGCCAATCCCAGGGTAAGGTCAACAGCCAATCAGATGCCAGTAGCTGGAGCAGTCAGGAGGTGAAAATCAGCCAATCACAAGGTAAGGACAACAGCCAATCAGATGTCAGTAGCTGGAACAGTCAGGAGGTAGTCAGCCAATCACAAGATAAGGACAACAACCAATCAGATGTCAGTAACTGAAACAGTCAGGAGGTGCATATCAGCCAATCTCAGGGTTAAGACAACAGCCAATCAGAGTTGGGGTGGTCAGGCAATTTGTAGCCAATCACAAGTTGATGGCAGAGTTTTCTAACCAATCATAAAGTAAGGACAGAGTGTGTCAACCAAAAGAAATTTCAGATTAGAGTTTTAAGATGTAATTTTTTTTACTAAATTGGAAAAGTAATTATTTAATTTCTGCTCCTTTTTCTTGACATAACAATGATGTCCATCTTACTACTTTTCTTTGATATAAACAGTGGTGTTCTTCTTTGTAGATACACCCGAGGTTAATCAAGTGGTTCCTGGATCCTCCTACTTCAGTCACCTTGATCCACCCCCCATGTCACTCCCTGTTCAGGTCGAATTCCAATCTCATAAACTGAAACATGAGGACCAAGGCAATGACACAGGGTTCTTTGCTATCAGTGATGTAAGTATATCATTAGGTTCTAAAACATAGATAACAAAATTTTTATTGAAGAAGTATGGACTTTTGTTAAACATATCAGTGAATAGCTCTAAATGTTTCATTGCTTAACAAATGGAAAGGCTTTTAATAAAGTTATAGAAAGCTTAGAAACAACATAAAAAGAAATTAAGCATATGATGATACTTTGTAGGACTCGATGCTACACGATCCCTACATCAAAGGATCCGAGTCTGCGTGGGATTCTCAGGTGGTGCCGGAGTATAACTACCTATTCTAACTGGTACAGACTCCAGTCTCCAGATTCTATAATGACAATTAACAGATATCAGTCTGAAGCATTACACAGGTGGAACTAAGAAAGAAAGTCACAGTACATTGAAAAATAACCAACAGAGGCAAGGTATACAAGATAAATAAAAAATGTTAAACAGATTGCTTTTAAGTATTAGCAATTTTTATCGAGCTCTAATGATAGCTAGTAACTGGAGAAAATATTAAAGTAAAAAGTACTTTGTTCCTGATACTTTCAATGCATAACATTTAAATTGTAGTCATGACTTATGAATTTAATTATTTTCATGTGTGTTAGAGATTTTTTGTCATCAATATTTCATAACTAATTTCTGAATTGTACAAACCATTATGCTTTAAATTTTGAATGTTTTTGAATTGATCTCATATAGGGACTAATAATTAGCCAGACATTGTGTTTTAAACAACCAGTGATGGGAATATAACATTTGTTCTGGGTAGTCATTGTTTATTGTAGTAAATGTTTATTTATTTATTTTGCTTGTTCTTCCCTCAGTGACAGAGGAATTTTTACATTTTGTTCTTTTGTAATAAAACTAAAAATGACTATATTACTTTGTTGTGCATACATGTAGGTATGTTTTTATCTCTGAATTTTTAAAAATTTAAATAATTTTCACTATAAAAAACTTTGCTAATAAACTCGTTTACTGTCAAATTGCATTTTCTACAACTTAATAGGACCAAGAAAAAAATCATGTGTGCTCAAGATTTTTATGGTTACGTTTATTACATAAATAAAAAAAAATGTCTTGATTTTTAACTCACTTCAACATATCCATGATATTCAAGATATCGGAATTTTAGATGGGTAAGTTCCTCTGTGTATTAAAATGTAGATATAGCGCATTCCTAATCTGTGTGTTGCTGTAGGTAAAGCGCTACATTCGGGATCATAAGCCGTGGCCCAGCTGCTTTCAATTTTCAAGTTTTTATTTAAGACAAGGCCCCAACTTGGGTATATGAATATAAATAATACAAGAGCTGCAAGAGTCAGTTAAAAATAGGAAGCAATATTGTCCCTTTGTCTGACATTTTTTTGCTGTCAATTTGAAGTGAAAATTGCGGGTCTTTCGCAATAGACTTGAAAAAGTTAAACCGAGGTCTTACATGTACATCACATTAGGCTTTCGCACGATAAAGATCCACCAACTGCTCTGTGGTCGTGAGTGCTAAAGTATAGGTCTCGGTTATAGCCTGTTTATTGGAGAGAAAACTCCTGAATAGGACGCAAAACAGCATATATCTATAAAACAACAAAAATCGGTCTGGTATAGTTGGACACCAGTTGCAAGTACTACTTTCAAAATTGGACCACGTGGCTCAAAAGCTAAACACGATCTATACATCTCTGTACAAGTACGTCCCTGTGGTCATTGGTCAATCACTGAGAGAACAGGTCTACATGTTAATAAATACCGTCTTTGATTATCATTACAACTAGCTATATCAACAAAACAAACAGCAGGACACCGTCTGTACCCTCTGACCCATGGGATAGTTTATGATAAAAGCTACCGTCATCTGACTCGATACATACGTATACGTTATTTACAGAGACTGCTACAAGGTATTGAATCTCCTTTGTTAGAAAATAAATATGTTTGAAAATATTATTAAACAAAGGAAGCTACTTAACATACTTCTGCATTAATTCAATATCAATAAAATTTGTTAATTAGTTTTTGAATAAAAAAACATACTGAGTATTTGCTTCCTACGATATGGATTGCTACATGTACCCCCAGGCATTATGGCGGTTTGATTTGTAAAGTTTAAAATATCAGGCACAGATATATCATTTTATGTGTAATTATGAGAAGCTGCTTTATCACCAAAAATTTTTTAACTGTACTTTTCTTCGGGGACCTAAACCAAAAATACAAACAAGAATAGATATGGGTTACCCCATATCCAAAGATATTCGACTTTTAGATTTAATATGCTTATCAGTGTTTATAATGACGTTAATAAAAAAACTGCAATGTCTAGGGCCTAGTTATGGAACTGGTGTAAATTTCGTGAGCATGGTGAGGTCACCCAGTCTCCTAACAAACGGTACACATAGGCCTACATGAACCTGTGTCTGCAAGACCAACATTAGCCTTGATCTACACACGTGCGATGGAGCTGTTAAACGCATCCAGCGAGCTCGGAGGAAACGTTTTGTTTTGCCGAGAAGTTACGATGGCAGACAAAACTTTTCTTTTCTTAATTAGATCATATGAATACGAATTCTATTCATAAAAATTATTATCCCTGTTGAACTATATATAGTTTGTTCTAACATTTGCATCTGCAACAACTTGTGTTTAAAATGGCCGTGTTAGGAAAATCAAGACCGGATCGGAAAATTCTAAACTGAAAACCTTTTTTGTTTTGAAAATTACTGAAATATGCTAATGTATTCGTCGCAGATATTAATTACATTATTCAAGTTCTATATAAAATGGTAATAATATGCTGAACTCCAACACGAACCCGAATGTCCGACCCAGTTCTCGTTTTGCCACACATTTTATCCCCTACAGTTTACAAAGTGTACACACGTGAGCAGAATCCAGCCAGGGATTGAAAATTCCGTCATTTAATAATATACACACACAGAATGATTTATTTTTTCTTAAAAGGAAATTGTATGATAATTAACAGACTATAAACATGTACTTAATACAATTGTTGATATAGTATTATCAATTCATCGGTGAAAAAATATGAATCGAAGAATGACCTAAATATTCTCTATTATCAAACATGTAAAAAAAAAAAAAAAAAGGCTGTGGAGGGAGCGAGCGTAGGAAAATTGATATTTTTTATTTGCATTTCGGGGGGAAAGTGATTTTCTAATAATATTTTGACGTTATTTTTGATTTCTTTAACGTATGAAATACACAACTTCACTCTTATCATGAACAATAATGTTGTATCTACTTAATCATGATGGAACTATTTTGGTCGGACCAATTTGTGTGAGCTGCCGCTGAAAACAATAATATATCTTGCAGAGATAGTATGCATTGATCGAATATATTAATAATTCATCTATCTAATTAATTAACTGTGCTTGAAAGAAACAACAAGAAAAATTAATTGATTTCATAAATCATAATTACTATAATGATACCATATTATGATTATACTTTTGTTTACAGACGTTCAGTTTATCTTTGTTTATGATGTACGGTTATGTATATTAGTGTACATGTACTTTATTTCCACATTAAAAATATGATTTACGATTCGTCCTGCCTCGACTGACAATCAACAAAACAGCTGTTAATTAATTGTTTTTATGTGCAGCCTTCCTCCACTCAGCGTAACACCTAACGAGATGTTTACCGCTGTTTTCTTCCTCAAGACTTGATTGGTCGAATATTTAAAGTGCTATTGTAAAAAAAAAATTTCATTTCAAACGTAAAAGGCGAAGAAATGAATTAACTAGCAGTGTGCTTGAATAATAAAACGAGAAGGACAGTGATAAGATAAAACATGGAAGTTAATTTTTAATTTCCCCATATGCTTTTATTATAAGCCAATATTATATATAAAAATAAACGAAAAAAGCTAATTTAGGGTACCGGTATTTGTACCCCCAACCCCCTCCTCCTTAAAAATGTGAAAATGGAGAATGTTGAAAAAAAAATCAATCTCGACCTTTCTAATATAATGAAAAAATATGTAAGTAGAGAAGAATGAAAGTCTGTACTTCCCCCCTGGGAATTCCAGAGGTGGGATCAGGAGCCTTAGAGGAGAAAGTATCCCCAGTTGACCGCCACACCCGTCATCCCTAATATAACTGTTTTGATCTGGTAGACGAGACAGTTCACATAATTAAAACTCTATACCATATCCCCAATATTCTGATGACCAGCGAGTTACTGTTTGTTTAAAATAAAAGATCGAGGAGCACTGACTTTATTTAAAAGGACAGATCCTTTTTTTTTGGAGGGGGGGGGGGGGCTTTTCCCGGAGAAGAAAAGAAATCAGAACGCGCATTGGTCCGTTGGTTTATTTCCCCCGTGACACACAGAGGCAATATGTGACGTGAGCTAGCGGATTGTTAGTCTCGCCAATAGAGCAGCGGTCCGCGGTCAGACCATGTCCAACATTTATTGCCTTTTATTGCAGGTTAATTAATGAATCCATTACACATTAATTAACCTGCCATTTCAGCCACAAGAGGAACTTTTGCTGTTTTGCAAAATGTTTTGCTTTTAAAATGACGTTCGATCGGTTTATGTTTATTTTTCAAACTTGAAAAATTTTACAACTTTATAACAACTTATTTACTTCTTGTGATGTTAAGCCAATATCCAAACTGTGAATATAAATTCTTGTAAGAGTCTCGATCCTTTTTCCACTTTCTTCTATGATTGACCACAGATCAAGAACTCAATATACTCAGGTTTGATTTCACGTGTTGCTGCAGTTGGCAAGGAGAAAGGTTTTAACTTTCAAAGGCCGGCAATAACATGTCTCCGCCCAGCCAGTACAATTAATGAAACCTGGCCATCTTTTCCACACGAGCTGAAATCTTTCTTGAGTTGGTTTGATAAACCATGACAGGTTAAGGCAGCCTGTATGTATTGACAAAAACCCGGGAACATTAATCACGACATCTGGTGGGGATTATCCGGTGGGAGTCAGGGGACATAATCGTGTATTATAGAGGAATCAGAAGATGTGACATACAAACAGGAATCAATATGTGTAGCCGATACTTTCACTAGTTGTAGGTGAGTATTGTTTTGTTTTTGTTTTACAGTATCTGAAGTTAAAAAAAAGAATCAATCATCACTTGGGGGTAAACGAGACATTCAGTTTTTTAAGACAAGGTTCAGAATGTGTAGTTTTCCGCCTTTCTAAATATTATGATTTTAATTGTTATATGAATGAATTTATAAAAGTGAACAGAAGTTGAACATTGTTTGTATGTTCCGGAGGTGGCAACCTTTCAGTATATGCTTTTTTGTGTGGTTTTAGTAAAAGGGGATATTGTATTTAAAGTTTTGATTATCTTTTAAATTTTTCTTAGTTTTATGTATCTAGTAGCAAAATAAAAAAAAAACAAACTTATTTTCATATAATAAAGGAATGTACTACTACAAAGACCTAAAACAGAAGAAAACAAATTTTTATTTTCAAATTTTTAAAAACCCACCACCCTTAGAATTCTATTAAATTTTGAAATTCATAATATAGATCATTATTTTGCCTGGATTAAAACTGAAAAAATTTCCCCTAACAGTGATTTTTTATATGTGAGTTTTTCATACACTTAAAACCAAATTTATTCCTTTGATATTGGACGTGTATCTTTTTTTAAGAAACACTTTTAAAGTTATTTAAAATATAAAATTTACATTGTTGAAATACACATTGCTATAAGATTGTGATATAACAAAAAAAATTATTACCAAAATATCTGTTCTTCTCTTTCTACGTAGGATCAACATAAAATCTAAAGTTGTTTAAGATTTTATTTACAATGGAGATGTGCATGTCAAGTTTTTATTTCATGTCGGACAGCTTGAAGGAAGGTTTATCCCCCATAAACAAGTAATCCTTTACCTTTTAGAAAGGTCTTTCGCTATAACTTTCTTATTTAGGGACATTTTTAATGACTAAACATGGCTTACATTCGTTCGGACGTAGCCCTGACGACACCTGTAATTCTCTCTCTCTCTCGTCCCTTCTCTATCTCTCTCTCCCATTCTCTCTCTCTCTCGTAGATGGACAGATAGGTTTTTTTCCTAATTAGTCTAACGTATAATTTTAATCAATGGAGATTTTAATTAAAGTGACGTCATCTGTATGAATAAAACATGTGTGACATTTGTGGCAGTTTTGATTGGACCATTGTAGGCCACATTACTGACAAGGGCACCGATCGAGGAATTAGCCGTTACATTTCCTCTCACGGAGAATTTTTTTTTTACTCTGTAGTAACACGTGTACTCTACTTAACGTCTAATCACAATTAATAAACATAAATTATTAACATACTTTAATATTAATCTATTCTTTATCAAAGAATTCGCCAAATGATGACGAAACAACCCCCACATTAATTAAAATCCATTCATTTTCTGGGGCTTTAGTTGCGGTTGCATATACTTATCATTTTCATGTAATATCTATCTGTTTACATCGAATTATGCAAATGTAGGAAAAAATCTCATATATTTAAGACAATTTTTTAGAGTCTAAAAACAATTGTTGCCGAAGTTTGCAAGTTTATTTTGGATTAGAATCTAACAGTATATGAAAATGTTTAAACTGAGTTACGTTTGAAGGATTTTTAAAAATATATATTATAAATCATAGTGTTTGAGAGATTGGTAAGTTTTTATATTACTTATATATATATGTACATTCATTGCATACTTTTTTCAGGGAAGTTTACTTAAAAAAAAAAAAAAAATCAAAATTCTGTGATCGGCTTTTATTTAATTATTTATTTTGTACAGATATGAATATTGTTAATCGTTTATTAAAGGATAATGCACTTCATTTCTACATAATATGTGTTTTAATGTAAAATAGAGCGTAAAGTTTAATTTGATTTGAATTTACCATACCATACAGGGACGTAGCAACAGCGGGGGGGGGGGGGGCGGGCCCCTCCCACTTATTTTGCCAACAATACTTTTACTATAGAAAATGTTCATTGAAAGGCTGGTTGGCCCCCCCACTTTATACTAAAGTAAAGTAATATGAAGGAAATATAGTATTGTAAGCTTTAAAAATGGATATTGAAAGGAATTGGTAGTGAAAAAAGTTTTTTTCTACCCCCCCCCCCCCCCCCCCCCCCCCCCCCGAAATCGTTTTTTCGATTTTGGGCAATTTTTTTTTTTTTTTTTTTTTTGCTTGTCAACTTTTTGTTGATAAAAAAAGTCCCCCCCTTTCAAAATCGATGCTACGTGCCTGCCATAGATACATGTAACTGATATTTTCACTGCTTCCCATAAGAATGCTTACAAATAAATGTTGCTATATAGTGCAACTATAACTTTTATATAATATCTATAACTTTAAATCATCTTTTGTAGTAACAATTTTATTTGGAGTGCATGTGTCAAACTTGCATGTAACTCCTTCATTATGTGCGAAATTGCACAAGGGGTTGAAACTTGATATCATCATTCAATATGGATTTAAACTTTTACAATGAACATATAACAAACGAAAATCGAGTTCTGCATGTGATCTCATGAAATCTGACAATTCTTTAAGAATAAGACATGTAAAGATCGTCGGCTTTCCTGAGTTCGGCGGGGGGTCGGGTTCGATTCCTGGTTTGATCTGGACGGTCGCATTTTTCTTCCTGTTACACATATCAAATTGGAGTTGTAAGCAAAACTTGTATATACCATTCTGGCTAAAGTTCATGCGACAAAACAAAAAAAAAATTACTTTTTATTTTTAAAAGCTTTATAATTTACATAATAAAATAAAATTGTCAAGAGAATACTTTTTTTCAAGCGATAAAGATTTAGAATAAAATACATACATTGAAACTTTAAATATATTAAACAAATATGCCAACAATAATAGTTTTTACGTCTTTTGTCAAAGTTTATTAGTTTGTATATTAGGGTGATCGAAATGTGCACCCATGATATCATGACGTCACAATCATGAGAGAAATGACGTTAAATTTTTCGACTTCCGGTGAAATGTCAACAATGTGTTGTTTTCAATTTTTGCAGAATAAGTCATACCACAATATTGTAAAGAGGTGACGGAGGAAAAAATCCATCATGTCGAACTTTTCAAACATATCAACTACAGCGAATATTTCATTAACAAACACAACTTCAGCACCGCCACTCATCTATCATACCGAAGAATCTCACGGGGCCCTCAACATCATTTTCTTCATATTCTTTTCCTGTGCTTTGGGAGGTAAGTTAAATTATTATCCTAGTAACCTCATATTCAGTTTAGAAATTAATGCAAAATTGATATAAAACAGCAAAAGTTAAAAACTAGACCTGTACTTAGTGATGGGCAAAATAGGAGCTGTTCAGCTGCAGAAACAAAGTAATGAAATATTTATACCATCATTAAATATTTTAATTAAAGAAAATGTAACAGTTATTTGGGGGGAAAATTACACCTTTTTGTGTGTATTTTGTGACTAGCTCTAGTGAGACAGATTATCCATGGTTTAAAGATCCAGTTGCCCTACACTGTTGTGCTGTTAGTTCTGGGGATTCTGTTTGGACTGTTGTCCACTAACAACAGCACGGTCCACGCCTACGCCAGAGTTGTGGAGACTGACCCCCATCTGTTACTGTTTATATTTCTACCTGTCCTTATCTTTGAATCGGCTTTTGGGATGGAGGTCCACACATTTATGAAGACTTTTATTCAAGTGTTACTGCTGGCTATTCCAGGGCTGGGTAAGTAAAAGAACATTTATTTTGAAAACTTTACTAAAAACAATTACAAACATCAGTTTCTAAGCTTGTGTATGTTAGTCCAGATTTTAAATGAAATGGTTAGTAATAACATGTTAAACTTTTACTGGTACATATTGAACATACTTTTTTCTTTAGATTATGTTAAGGACAGATGATACATTAACAAACTTTTGTCAAAGAATTTGAAAATAACAAATTGGGTCATGTTAAAATAAGTAAAATGAATAACTTTCACCGCATAGTTTTTAATTTTTTATTCAAATTTGCATAAAAATGGAATTTGAAGTGAAAATTATTTGTATAGATTAATAAGGATGATTTCAGAAGGGCAGACTTTTGAACACCACAGAAGGTTTACAAATTCTTTATATTCTAGAAATTTATTATTTGCATCATTTGCAATGAAATTAGGCCAAAAAATATACACCAATCCAGGCATCCATTTTATTGTTTGTGTCATCTGTCCTTCAATCTGAAAGTAGTCTGACACTTTATTTGACATCTTTAATCTATGGACAATACACATATGTTTCAAATCCATGAAGTACTTTCAAGGATGTACATGTAACAATCTCTTCCAAGGAGTTTGGGTAATTACAGTTCCATTGCAGCATTGGCCTCCCTGTTTACATGTCTGCTGGCTCGGTTCTTATTTACTTATGACTGGGACTGGAACATAGGGATGATGTTTGGCTGTATTCTTAGTGCTACAGATCCTGTGGCAGTCGTGGCTCTCCTTAGAGATCTAGGTAAGTCACCACTCAGTGTGGTTCTATTCTCAGTGCTACAGATCCTGTGGCAGTTGTGGCTCTCCTCAGAGATCTAGGTAAGCCACCACTCAATGTGGTTCTATTCTCAGTGCTACAGATCCTGTGGCAGTCGTGGCTCTCCTTAGAGATCTAGGTAAGTCACCACTCAATGTGGTTCTATTCTCAGTGCTACAGATCCTGTGTCAGTGGTGGCTCTCCTCAGAGATCTAGGTAAGCCATCACTCAATGTGGTTCTATTCTCAGTGCTACAGATCCTGTGGCAGTTGTGGCTCTCCTCAGAGATCTAGGTAAGTCACCATTCAATGTGGTTCTATTCTCAGTGCTACAGATCCTGTGGCAGTCGTGGCTCTCCTTAGAGATCTAGGTAAGCCACCACTCAATGTGGTTCTATTCTCAGTGCTACAGATCCTGTGGCAGTCATGGCTTTCCTCAGAGATGTAGGTAAGCCATACTCAATGTGGTTCTGTTCTCAGTGCTACTATCAGATCCTGTAACTTTTGTGGCTGTCCTTTTAAATTACCACTCAGTGTGGTGTCTTTTGTAGAGCTAGGTCTATTATCCATCTGTATATCAAGTACAGTATAAATGTAGTTGGACAGATTGTTTTTCATTCTTCTTATTTCCACTTTTTTAAAACAGGTGCCTCCAAACAGCTGGCTATGGTTGTTGAGGGGGAGTCCCTGGTCAATGATGGGGCAGCCATAGTGTTCTATAATGTGTTTATAAAAATGGCAACATCAGAAGAAGGACTTACCGGTAAGAATAATTTTTTTTTCTTGTCATTTTCACTTTTTTTTTATTTTTATTGGTTTTTGCCATTTTGAAAATTCACTTACTATTAGATATATTTGATTCTGTGTTGCTTCTGAAGATATGGGTAAGAGAGTTTTCTTCTCAATTCCAAGTATTGGTGGTAGTTTTTTGTTTTTTTTTGAGTTTTTTTTTAAATTATAATTCTGTAACTTTGTTTTAATAGTAGAGAAGATGTATCAATATTTCAATGCTTAACCAAATTTTAAATAAATGTCTTTTTTTAATTTTACAGGTGGGGATATCGTAGTAGAGTTCCTACAGGTGGCCCTTGGGGGTCCATTGTGGGGATATTTTGTGGCCAAGATCACCTTGTTCTGTTTGTCGCGAGTGTTCAATGATGCTCTGGTAGAAATAACCATTACCCTGGCCTCCACATACCTCACCTTCTATATAGGTTAGTAACATACTAATAATATACAAACAAATCATTCCATATAGCTAAGATAGATATGAAATTTAGACACAAAAATATGTTTACCTCTAAAATAAGGATGTTTGCAGTATTTCTATAAATCAGTGAGTATTGCATTCTAAGAGTACTTGAGTGCTAATGGCTATGTTCTAATTTTTACTTTACAGGGGAGGAGCACCTGGGTGTGTCAGGGGTACTGGCCACTGTGGTCCTGGGGGTCACCATGAACTCAGAAAAAACCATGATCAGCCCGGAGGTTGAACACTTCCTACACAGGTATACAACACAGAAATTTATAGGACTAGTAAAAACTAATGTTTTAAATTATATTGAAATTTATATTCCAAGAAAGTTAATAGGTATACTTTTATTAAAATATTTGTTTAGCTGATAAGTCAATATTTTTAAAGAGTCATTTTGGAAAAAAACTTTGATATACAATGGTCACAGTTATAAGATATTTTGGTGATAATTTATTTGTGCATTTATTAATAAAAAAGTTTTATGCATAAACTTTTCTTTTTTAAAATCTTAATTTTATGTTGATGAGTAACTTAATTTTAATTACATCAGGTTTTACACTTTTAACACCCTTATTTTATATGGCATGGTGATTGCAGAAAAAGCTATTTTTGAAATCCATGGCATTGACTGGTTTTATATGTTTGCTCTTTACTTTGGGATATTTGTCATCAGGTAAGGTATTTTTATAGTCATTTTGGAATAATTTTATTCTAATATGTCATGTTTTCAAACATATTAATTGCTATGACATATCATACACATAAAATTTAAACTAAAAACTGTGAATTTTAATTTAATTTTTTCCCCCAAATAAGTAATTTCTGATGGAGATTTATGCAGTTGTAACAAAACATAATTATATATTTAGAAGGATAACAATGCATGTTGCCACATCCTCACTTTTATTGACAGTATGAATCACACATCACCCAATAGTTTTTAGCTCACCTGAAAAAATCTTTATTTTATGTTCATGTCTGTAACTTTTAATTTTAATTAGAACCACTCAGGCCAATTTCAACCAAACTTGACAAAGTATTCTTGGGTTGGCATAGGGCCATCAAGGGGAGATAATTGGGAATAAACACACATATTTTAAAAATCTTCATCATCGAACCACTGTGCCAGGAAAGGTGATTGCAGAAAAAAGCTATTTTTGAAATCCTGGCGGGGCCTGACCAAAGTTTTATATGAAATATATAGGAAAATTCTTTAAAAATCTTCTTTCAAGAATATCATATTTATATGGTCATCAGGTAGTGTATTCAAATTTTTTAGTTATTTTGGAATAATTTTATAGAAATATATAGGTAAATTCTTTAAAAATGTTTTTAAACATATTAATTTATATGGAAGCATATCATAAGCATAAAATTTAAACCAAAAGCTGTGAAGTTTTTAATATATAGGAAAATTTTTAAAAATCTTCCTAAGAATAAGTAATTTCTATATGGGAGATTTATGCAGTTGCAAAACATATATATTACAAAGGATAACAAGGCATGTTGCCACATCCGACCAAAGTTTTCAAAGATACATATAGGTAAATTCTTTAAAAATCATTTTCTAAAAAATAGCAAATCCAATTGGTCAGTTATAAAAAACCTCTTTTTCCTACCCTAAGTGTCAGGTCTGCCTCTGCAATTTGGCAGTGTAAGTTCTGCTTCTGCAACACATAGAATTTTTAAATACTAAAGGCATTTATGTAGCAGAAATGCTAATTTAATTGTCATGAAAATGTACTCCTTGAGTCCTTTCTTATTAAATATCTTGACTGTAAACAAAGAAGAGACAGATATATGATAAACAAGAACTTTAGAAGTTAGACCAATATAAAGTATCATAAAGACATATATAAACATTTGACTGTTGGGAGTCTGTATACTTTTTTTGTTAGAGGAGTTTGAAAAATGGGGTCGTTAACTGAAGTGCAGGTAATTAAATGGAAACAATTAAGTGTCTGTGTGTTAATGACCCTATATATCACAGCATTACTTAGCTGTCTGTACAGTGTTCAGGTAAACGTGACTGGGAGGTGAGAGCTAACACAGAATGTTTACCTGTCTACCGACTATCTACTGACTGATACAGGTGTATACTGTGCAATACAGTGGGGGACAGGGTATAGCATGTATAATGTCAGTAGGACTTCATTACTTGGTACACTATTTTATGATGTCCTTTTTCCTTTATAATTTTGTCCAATTTGAGGAAAACAGTAATAAAAAGTAAAAGGGGTCATGCTCCATTTTAATAATAAATTAATCTTTCCAAAAATTTGAAAAGTGCAACTGAATGCAAAACTTCAAGCAAATATAATAACTGAGAAAAATATCCATGATATTTTGACCTAGCAGAATGTTCCATTTACAACAGAAAAAATATGCATTTTTTTAAGGGATTTTTGCAATTTTTAACTGTCTAAACCAATTTCAAACAATTTAAATATGTATTATCTATAGATGAAGAGGTACAAAGATTTTGAATTTATCATTTTCACATGGTCTTTTCCCTCTTGGACCTTTCCAGTTGAGCAAAAATGAAACCCTTTTACACAATTTTCAATAATTTTCTACCACACGTATGTATATACATGTATTTCTGAACATATAGCTGGCAAGCTGTTTGCTTATAAGCATAGTTTGCAGAACCAAAATTTTGAAATCCAGAGTTTGGTCCTAAGAGTGGTCTAAATTAGCCAATGTATATGCATATTAAACATAGTGTTGGTTAATTATCAAATTTTAACATACATATTTCCTTAAAGTAGAATTTCAGACCCATTCAGGTCTTTGAAGCATTTCTCTCTATTGGGTTCATGAAGTGTTGGCCTACCAAATGACCACTGAGTTCTCTCCCTGTCTGTTGTAGAGGACTTGTGATTGCCATCTTCTCTCCGATCCTGAAGCACACGGGGTACGGATTGTCCTGGCAGGAGGGGATGGTGATGACCTGGGGGGGATTGAGGGGGGCGGTGGGGCTGGCCCTGGCTCTACAGGTAGCTCACCATGATGAAATCGACAGCGAGACTGTGGGCATTAGGGTAAGTACTGTAGGCTATTTACCTAACGATAGTGCTTCTCCTCTTCTTGCTTTGGAGGTGTTGAAATAGCATTTATGATTTGAAATTTCTGTACAATAAAGTACATGTTTTGTGATATCTAAATAGTACAGTGGTATATTCCTTTTTAGGTTTTGATCCATGTATCTGGGATAGTGTTTCTGACTCTGTTAATCAATGCGACAACCTGCTCAGCTCTTCTTAAAGCCCTGGGTAAGATATGGAGGAGATAGACTTTAACTTGAAAGCTATAACTTTTGATACAGGTGTTTAAAAAATAACCACTTCATGAATCAAAATGATCTAGTTATTTTTTAAAGGTCTTTGGCCCTGAGAGAATATTTAGTCTTTCAATTGAATTCCAGGGCATGCACGGCACCAAAGGTAATGGGAGAGGAGAAAATGCAGCGTCCATTTACTCTGAATCTCTCACTTCAAAATGACCTTAATTTATCTACTGACCGCCACATTTTATAGAATAGCCACTTCATGATTCACAATGATCTAGCTTATTTTTTGTTCAACTGAGAGATATTTAGCTCAATTGAACTTACTGTAAACTTATTACATTTGGCTGTTTATTCAATATAGCGCCTTTGGCAGTAAGAAACTTCCACTAATTTAAGTACCGCGCTAATTGTTTTACACATATACTCATAAATAAGAACATGACAGAATGCGCTAAATCAAATCTATGCTAACCTGTTCAAAAATCAATTTCCGCCAAATACTGTACTTGCCAAATATAATACATTTACAGTATCTGATTGAGATGCATCCATTTACTCTGAATCTCTCACATCAAAATGACCTTTATCTACTGCAGGCATGAGTGACATTTCCCCAGCAAAGAAGATGTCCATGGCTAATTCTCTGAGATTCATGCAAGACATGAGGGAGAAGACACTGAACATGTTAAAATCTGACAGGTAAGAGCTAGGCCTTGACATAAAGCAGGGTAAAACTGTAGAAACAGAGTCTAACTGTGTCTGACATCTGTACTGGAGGAACAAATTTTAAGGGAGTTAACTCTTTTGTATGAAATTTATTTTTAAAAAAGGTGAAAATGGGTCTGTATAGAGAAATTTCCTATGAAGAGAGATAAATTGAGACAATTTTTCACAATGTACATATTGTGAAGGGGGACTTGCATGTAACAAATAAAATGATTGTTTATTTTTTTACATTCAACACAGGTATGCCAAATGTTGGCATATGAGGAAAAATTATATTGTAAAACATTTCAAAAGCCCATTCAAATATATGAAAGGTACCACACACAGTTAATTTGATCATGTTTAAATATGTAACTATATAACCTGTAAATATATATTGAACTGATAAATGTACATGACAATATCATTAAATTACATTTGTTATGTCTTCAGATTTTTGGCTGATGCTGACTGGGACGTGGTGGAGAAGAGCTGTGAGATCGAGGATCCGTATAAAACAACGGAGGAGGAGGCGGATGTAGAGGATTCCCTGGATATCCGACCCAACTCCATCTGTCCTGAGTGTGATGCCAAACTCCCCGCCCAGTACACCAGGAAGGAGCTGAGGGAAATGACCAACGAGGCCGTGCTCAGAATGCTCAAAGCAGAGAAGGTACATTATGAAAAACGCAAAAATGAATTTTAGGTACTAGCCTTCTACATATGTATACTTCAGGTGTAGTTGAAAAATGTTGTCATATGATGGTCTTCCTTGGGCCATATACTGTATAGAGAGTATATCATGTCTTTCCCATGAAAAAAAAATCCTATTTTCAAAAACAAAGTCTTTAATTAAATATGATACCAGAGACTTGAGATTCATATGAAAAGTAGGCATGAAAAGAACTCCAACAAATAAAATTAACTTAAAGCTTGGTTTATTTTAGATGAGTTACTGGAGACAATTTGAGCAGGGGATGTTGTCAAGAGAAGCGGTCAGGAAGTTACACGATTGTACAGATGTGGCAGCAGACAAACAGGGAAAGTACGTACAATAGGGGAGGACTGAGTGATGAAGACATTACTACATCCTGGAGAAAACAATTCTAACCTGTCATTCCAATTCTTATTTCAGATTCATCGATGTTGATGAAATTAAGAAAAGCTGGGATGTACCAAAGTTTTATGAAAATTTAGTAAGTACACAGAATCTTCTTATGTGTATGGTATATACTTTACACATAATGGAAATATATATGATACATGTACTAATAATCTGTTTATAAATTTCAGAAAAGCTACGTCATCAAGTTGATAGGTGGAGTAGACATTCCCAGCCCTAAGTCTTCGATTCTCCGCCATTTGTATTCCATCACGCAGCACCAGGCTTTCTACATCACCATGGTCTCCATCATTGTCATTGACATGGTTAACGTGGCGTTCTCCATCGTCTGTCAGTACCACACTGCGTGGAAGGATAAACGCAACATCTTCCGCAGCCTCAATGTCATGTTTGTAGCGTTATACATCATGGAGTGTGTCGCAAAGGTGAAAAACACTGCACTGATCTTATTTTCCACATTTACATCTATTGTTGTCAAAGATTAATTCATGTGGATTTTATTTCAACAATTGTTATTATGTATCTGTAACAGGTACTTGTATTGGTATGCTTAACTATCAAATGATGTCAAAGCTGAATTAAATCATTTTGATTTCTTTTGAACAATTGTATTCTAATATATACTATAACAGGTGCTTGTGCAGAGACAGGAGTACATCAGGCATGGCTGGAACAATCTGTGTCTGGCAATCATCTCTATCGGTATTGTGGATATAATTGTGGGTTTCACCCTCCCGGCAGTGTACGCTGACGATAGGAAAGCTGTGACGGTGGTCATCGTCATCTTCATGCTCCTCAGAATCATCAGACTCTTCAGACTGCTAGAGGTGGGTATAAACAATTGAATCAGTAAAGAATTAATGCCAAAACAAACAAGTAAGCAACTATACAGAGCATACCCTTGCAAAGGAGCACTATCCTGATATAAACTATTTCTTGCATAACTTCGTTTATTCACACCAACTCACCCACCTTCTCCCAACACACCCACTTTAATATTATCCCTTCCAACTTCATTGTGTAGGAAGATTAAGTATCAATAGGTGGTATATGTTCAATCTTAGAGTCAGAATATATTTTATTTCTAGCCCCTGATGCCGCTGGTGGTGAAGCTTCTGAAGCGACAGATCAGTAAACATCTGAGTTACGGTTACGACGTGGGGAGGGGATATGTGGCGGGGGAGGAGGAGGTCAGGAAGCTGATTGACCACATGGTGGATCAGAAGGACATTGCCAAGAACCTTAAACAGTCCAGTGACAACGGGAGACTGGATGTCATCAGGTGCCTCGGTCAGTATCGGGATTTATCGTACTCAAAGTAAATAACAAGTAACCAGAAATCACGTAGAACTGTTTCCAAAAAATATGGGAAGATTGAGTTTTAGATGTGGTTTACATCCTCCTTTAAGTAAAAGGTTATGGACTTGTCTGGTTATAAAATTTGTTCTCACAATGTTGTACAAATCACATGTTGAGGCATTAAAACATTTTATATTCACAGGGATGTTACAGAAGCAGCATCCAGACATTGCTCTGTCCATCAAGACCCGGCAGGCCATCCGCAGTGTCCTTAACAACCTGAGGGACGGGGTCCATGAACTACTGATGGACGGAATCCTGGAGGAGGCAGAGGGAACCAAACTAGAAAAGGTGAGGGAACCAAACTAGAAAGGTGAGGGAACCAAACTAATAAAAAAGGTCAACATAATTGTCTTAATTCAGCATGTCAGCAACAACCCTTTTTTAAAGCTTCAACAATATTAAGATGATGAAAAAAAGTGGAATGATGACCAGTAACTTGTTTGTTGTAGATGATAGAGGAGAAGATGAAGAGATTGTTAAGTTTCCCGCCCAGTCTCCCCCTGCCACCTCCTGACTACATGTTAAAGCACGTCTTCTGGCTTCGTAACGATGACAAACTCATTGGCTACATCAAGGTACGCTATCTATTTTACTATTATTGGGAAAAATCTTTTGACTCAATTATATTGACAAACATTGTATATCTATTAGAGATCGGGCAAAAATGTGAAAGTGTTAACCATTGTTTAATTTGAAGATCAAACTGTTGTTAATTTTGTGACTTAAGTTTTCTATATTGACATTGTGGTTGATCTATTTGCAATGACTGAAAAAAGTAATGGTAATCTTCTTTGGTTATTTTTCCAGGTCTTTCTTTATTTTAACCACATTCCAGAAATCTACTCTATTTGAGTAAAAAATTCCAAATTAGTTGTTATAAAAAAACCAAAACAATTTTTAATACATTAAGTCTGCTGACTCTGTTATTATATTAATATACAATATATATTTAACAGAATCAGGCCAAGCTGATCAGCTATAACTATGAGGATGTGATAATCCATGAGGGAGACCCGCCAGGAGGAATCTACATCATAGTGTCAGGGATGGTCAGGGTAAGTCTAGCAATCTACCAGTATAAAGTCCCCAGTCCTAACTCAAAATCCCCAAAATCTTCAGATTGCCCTATACTTCAAATTCATAATATGTTAACACAAAATTACATTGCCTACCTGTTAACTCAAAATCCCAAAGATTTCTAATAAACTGATCACAACTTGTTAACTAAAAATCTCCAAGCCCAATAGCATATTTTAATCATAATTTGTTAATTTAAAATCCTCAAGCTTACAATACTACATGTAGTATTCAAATCACATCTTAACTCAAAATACACAACCCTACTTTAATATAATTAAACCAATCATAACAGATATGTTTGTTTAAATTCCCCAAGCCAACTTATATTGAAACTGATCATAAAATGTTAACTAAAAATCCACTTACAATACTTATATACACCTCCAAATATCCAAGCCTAATTAAAATATACAAATAACATTCTACTCAAAATCCCCATACAGTGTATTTACAATAATTTGGTATGTCCATTTACCCAAATGGACCCAAATGCTGACGTATATAGTATTCTGTAGACTTTATATCAAAATTAGAATGCATCTACCGGTATACATTTGAAAATGAAATTATTCATTTTTGCATTGAGATATAAATATTGTTGAATATTCAGAATAACCAAATAAATGCTGCTGAATGTGTTTTATGTTTTATGTTTATTACAAATATTCAAAATATTCTATAGAAAAAATGTATTTTATTCATTACATCACTGAAATAATGAAGTCAAAATGAATTATTTTCAAATATAAGAGTTTACCAATCGGAAAATTTCAAAGTCATATTCTTTTTGAGTAAATAATTAGTTCATTACTATTTAATCATCATTCCTACATTATATACCAGTAGGCAACTGATTATAATAGTATTTTGACTAAAAATCCCCTCAGCTACCAGCAAAGTCTGTGAATATACTGTAAACGTATTACATTTGGCTGTGTATTCTTTTTAGCGCCTTCGCGGAAAGCAGCCTCTGCTAAATTAAGTACATCGCTAAATGCTTTGTGTATAAAGGTTTATGTAACGCACATTCAAAAAGCGCTAAATCCAATTTACGCCATCTTGTTGAAAATTCAATTTCCGCCAAATATCGTACACCCTAAATATAATACATTTACAGTAACCATGAAAAAAATCATTTGTAAACACTTACAGATCACTAAAGCTATACAATGTGAATTCACATTCAAGGTCTGTATGCTGCTTTATGTAGTGGTGTAGCAGCCCACATTATAATTTATAGAATATTACCTACCTACTTTTGATCCTTATAAGTTAAATGTATGAATTTTCAATCCCCTATTTTGCACATCCTTGTAGTTTGCAATTTCTTTTTCTTTTTGAATAGTTTAGTGCTTCACATCTACTTTGCAATTTTCTATTTAAAAACTTTTTTTTTTCTTCAAATCTTTAGCTCTTTAGTAGGTCAGTTGATTTTGGATTTTTTTAAATGATCTTTTCTTTGAAAATTTGCCCTCTACACTTGTTTAATAGTTTGCAGGACCCTCACTGAAATTATTTTCATATCACTAGATTTTACTTAGTATACCTTTACTTAGTATGTTTGATTCATGTCAAAGACACATCAAGAAATTATAGCCTATAACTCTTGTTTAAAATCTATCAGCTTCTTAAATTCAAATAGTGTAATATAAAGAATAAGGGAACATCATGTGTACTAATTTTGTAATGGAAATTCAAGACATATCAGAGACTGAGTGTATGAAGTTTTTAACATGGAGACAGTGGCATTAAACAGAGGAAAAATGGTTACACTCCCTCCATTACAAGTGTGTGCTTCATGATGGTTGACAACTTGGGTGGATCAAGATTACCAGAAGTAGACAAACAGTTCACATTTTGTTTAAATTGTGTGTTATAATAATTATGAATGTTATGAGGATTGTATAAAATAAAAGTTGAAACATGGTCAAATCATAGTTAACACTGGAGTCATATATATTTAACATGCGTCATATGGAGGGGTAAAATCCATATTATCAGATTGCCCCTCAGTAGAAAAGTAGTATCTATTTACTGAAAAAGAAAAAAAACCCAACTGAGATACATTGACAGAAGTCAAACGATTAATAGAACTCAACCTGATAGTTGTAGGGAAAGCTCAAGAATAGGACAAATGTCTTTTAAATGTGAAACAAAATTGAAAATATGACAATGTCATTTAAATGTAGTTTTTGGTGTCCACAATACTTCTGTAAATTTGCATTGACTGACAAATCAAAATTGAAAAAAAATGACATTATTGCATATCACTAGTAAAGATATTGAAGGAACAACATATAATTTTCTTATATAAAAAATATACACCAACTGTATTATACATTAATATCCATTCTTTTGAAAAATAATATCACAAACATAATCACACAATATATAAAGTATTTCTGCCACACTTTATGCTAGAAAGAACGTGAACTTTGGTTCCATTAAGGTATCTATGTTTCCTGTCTATTGGACAATTGTCCCAGCATAGATTCCAAAACATCGTCTCTGATTTCACCACCCTCAAATCTCACTGAATGATTGCAGTCTTTCACATCAACGTCCAAGTCACACAAAAGTCCAGTCAGTTCTTTCTCGGTATCACTCAAATCTTCCTCAGTTACATTGTCTGTACACATATCTTCAGCAAACTGCACTTTGTCACCTAACTGTTTTCTCTTCTCACATAATTCTGCCACCACACGGTTCACTTGTTCGTTCTTTTTCGTCAAATTGTCCCTTATGGCTTGTTCCTGGCGTTTCTTGATTTCCATCAGTCTCTCTATGATCTCCTCATAACTCTTCTGAATCATTTCCATCCCCGAGTTACACTCGTTCTCATTGCTTCTGATCTGCATTGAGATCCTCTCATCAATCCCTGGTATCACCTCTCGCTTTATGCTCCTGAGGTATGCGGGTAGACCTCTCCTCCTCTGGTTTGCTATGTTGGACACAGTGTCCCAGTCGTGAACTCTGTGATCTGCTTTAGTACAAGTAGAACACAGGAATTCATCACAATCCACGCAGAAAATATCGACAGGGTCACCGTGTTTGTCACATAGTTTTGTTTCCTCTTGAGGACTATCTGTATAGTTTTTATCACTGGTCGCCATTTTAACGTGTGTTGACAATAACTGTGACCTAGATTTAAATTCAATCCATACGGAGAGTACAGTGCATATTATAGCAATATGAGCTGCACTTTAATTAGTGTCAAAATACTAATATTATGTTGCAAAATTGTCATTTACTATTTCAAGGACAGAAAAAAAGATCATTTATAAACTTCTTTTGTTTATATTTGCAGTAAAAGAACTATGAGGGCCGTTCAAAAATTACGTTTTTTTACCTTAATTTTACAGAAACTTAATTTACTCAATATGACAGATTGATTAGAAAGAAACTTTCGATTTGTTATTATAGTATATATATCTATAGGTAGTAAACTCATGAAAAAAAAAACATGCAAAAATGTACTACACGAAATCACAATTTTTTTTTTTTTTTTTAAGAAAAAATAGGTTTAATTGCGGATTTTTGAAGACTATCTCTTTGTTTTCAATATTAGAAACTAAATATTCTGAAGTACCAAACTTCTTTGCTAATATTTCATTTTCTAACAAGTAAACAAAAAGAAAGATAACAAACAATGGTCAATCTTGAGAAAAAAATCTACAAATCTTTTTTTTGGAAATTCAGAGGTGGGATCGCAGGTGCCTACCCCATCAAAATTACTCTAGTTAATTATAGTTTACTATACAGTGAATACTTTGATACTCTGATTTATTATGAAACTTGACAACTTTTTTGAAGACCTTAATATACTAGTATATATATTGAATAACATTACAATATATAATTATATGTGATATAATGATAAAATATATGTAAAAAATATAATTATAAGACATAGTTCATTTTACTATCAGAAAATTACCTGTAGGGGGTATATAAAATAAAATAACATCTATTTGAGATTCATACCAAAAATATTTTGATATACTACAGTGAAAACTTTGATTAACTATAGTTAACTACATGTATAGTACTTTTTTGTTAGGATAGAAGCAAACATCCCTTGTTGACCAGTCACACCCACCATGAACATTTTATCAGCTATACGGAAATTCCCGATGTTAAATTTAGTATAAAAACGGCTTAAGAATTAGTTTGAAGTTGATGAAACATTTAAGAATATCAGCAGTGTCGTTTAAAGTCATCATTTTGTAAGTTCTATGGTCGATACAATGACCTTGTCAACAATTGAGTCAAATGCTGACTGACGTTTTTCATACTAATTGTTAGACCATTATTTATAAACTGAATTGTAGACAGATTTTCCTTTATTTCCAAATCATGTCAAGAAGCACATGTCAAATGTGATCGGTCTACAGGGGATTCTCAATCCTCCATGGCACCTGATCATCTCTGATGTATTGGAGATCCGTGTTTGCTCTGCTCCTATTTTGTATTGTTTTATGCACTTTTGACCTTGAATACTGTTACAAATGGTCAATGGAAATTTTATGCTAATTGTTAGGCCATTATTTATACACGGAATTGTCTACAGATTTATTTCTGTTTTTCCCGATCACGACAAGGACTACACACTCGGCAGGGGATGCTCACTGCTCCAAGGCACCTGCTCCCACCTCTGATAATTCGGAGGTCCATGTTTCCTCTGCTCCACATTTATATTGTTTGAATGGACTTGCATACATGAAGGACATGGAGATAATGAACAGTATTCAATCTCAAAGTCCATAAAACAATACAAAAAAGGAGCAGAGCAAACAGACTTGCGAAACATAAGGGGTAGGATCAGGTGCCATGGAGGAGTGAGCATTCCCTGCTGACCGGTCACACCCGCCGTGTGCTCCTTGTCATGATCAGGAAATAACGGAAAAATCCGTCATCAATTCAGTATAAAATTTTAATGGAATAACAATTAGTATGAAAAACGTCAGTCAGCATTTGACTCAATGATAAATTGTATTTTCTGACAAGGTCATTATATTGACCATAGAACTTACGAAATGATGACATACTGTTCATCATATACCATTATATTCTTGGTGAATTTGGTGATCCGAAATCAAGCTCAAATGTCCATTTAAGCAAAACAAATCAGTAGCACAGGAAATTATCAAAATTGGGATAAGGTGCCATGGAGGCGTAAACATCTCCTGTTGTCCTGTTGGTCTTGGAAAATTCATTGTGAACTGAAAACTTCAGTTAGATAATCTTGCTTTCTACAGTTGGAATCCACCATTCAGCCAGGAAAACCCATCATTTACGAGGGTAAACCCAGTGGCTCAGAACTTCAGGTCAAGGCCAATCTAATTGACTTTTTGACCTCTGGAAATATCATTGGAGAGATGGGTCTGCTAACAAAGAGACCTCGATCAGCAACTGTAACCTGTGAAACAGCTGTCCAGGTATGCTAATATACAGAATTTACAATAAACTGGTTACTTTTGATATGCTGCATGACTTTGTTTTCCTCTGGTAATTGTTTGTGTTCATTTCCCAAGTGGTGCTTATTTTCTTCTGCTGTTAATTTTTCCAGGTGCTGTTTATCAGTGGAGATGACATGGAGAAAGCCATGGAGGAGTTCCAGGACAGCGAGCCATCACTGGAGTACAGGCTGTGGCATGTGTGTGCCAACAGGATCGCCACGTCTATACTGATGAAACAACCCGCATACCAGGTCTGTACACTCAGTGTCTGCTAGAAGAAGAAAGAAGGAAAGGAACAAATGTTCTGGAAATTATATCGATCAAGTTATCTGAATTACGTTTTTCTTGATTTTTTCAGGGTTGGACAAAGGAAAAGATAAAGTTGCAGCTGGAGAACTCTTACTTGTTAGACTCGGATGACATCGATGTCTTCACGGTGGACTCTGGCATGAGTGATGTTGTTCTTATCAATGGTAAGCTCAAAGGGGATGCTGGATGATGTTAATCCTCCCTACATGTAAAGTTGATACATCTAATGCTTTTCATCCTCTACAGTGGATTTATGACTTGTGTTAGTGTTTTGTATCCCACCTCTTTCCTACAGGTTATGCCCAGAATGTCTTTACTAAAGAAGTGTTTTCTGCTCCTTGTTACATTCCTTGGACTGTCCTGAAATTAGAACTCCAGGTACTTAAATAAGCAGCAAAACTCATACTTCTGTCTATTCTTTTTTCAAGAAACAAGATATACATACATATCTCCAAAAGATTACAACCCTTTAACTCAGCTGTTTTGTGTCTTTGTAGCCACAGAAAGGACCTAAGACAGTACTGCTGATAGTTCCAACAGAGATGGGCCAGCCTACCCACTCCCAGCACGTGTCTGGTCACGATTCTAAACATGGCCATGGTGCCTTTGTCCGGTCCATCAGTCAACTGTGTCTGAAGCATGCCTCCAGCCATCGAAACAAAGTCATGTCAAAGTGGAAGGTAATTAAACCCCACCCTGCCTTCTCTGGCTTCTCCCGTTCCCGATTAAAATCTTGTCCTTGTGTCACCCCAAACCAGCTGACATCCTCTTCTTCCTCTGAGACTAAGCAGAGAGAGCGAAGGCATACCATGTCTTCTTCACCAGATCACGCCACGATTCTAGAGGAAGAAGAGGGGGAGGAGGGAGTTGAATGATGTCTGTGTGTGTATTCCCCTGTTTGTAGCTGTTGAGTATGAATTGACCTTGGTATTCCGTTTTCCCTAACTGTTACGATAATACGACGTGTTTGTAACCTTTTTGTTGACGTTTTGTTTTTTGTATTTCAGAATGACTGTATGTTTCGTAGTATCCACTTAAATGTTTCTTTTCTTTTTTTTCAGTATAGTTAATAAAACATTTATTTTAGAATTTAATTTTTTTTATCAAATAACATATGAAACTATTCCAGGTTAATGAACAACTGCAGGTATATAAATTGCTGTTTTTGTATTAGATTCTTTCATAATTATTTCATAAATTTCCTTAGCAATATTGAATAAATTACTTTCGAAATAAATAGCATAGTACGTGCTAGTTTTTTCGACGCTTTCAGTTCTATATAAACTCTTTCTTATGAGCAGCACATTTAAGTGTAAAAGAAATGAAGTGGTTTGCTTTTAAAGTAACGATCATAACGTGATCCAGACTATTCAAGATTTGTTAGAGTAATTTTGAATTGAGCAACATCTGTGAGCTAATAATTAATGGAACTTGTTGGTATAACTGAGAGCTGAGTATTAGTATATGATTATTGTAGAAGATACGGACAGCTGAGGTTTTTTCCCCTCATTTTTTTTCTTAAATTCTGTTTTATATTGGTTTTTCAGTGTTTTGTTGTTGATATTTTGCTTGGTTTGTTTGTATTTTATACTTGTCCATCCTGAAATTAATTCAAACGTAAACCATTCTCCCTTAATTGCACGTGCACTTTCAATTTTCTCTTTTTGTATAACGGTAGAGTGTATCAGTTTATAGACTAATTGGCTTGCATATTCTTAGACTAGTAGAGAAATAAAACACATATTTGCAACGTCAACACTACAGTATTGTTATAGATTACAACAGACGTAGTTATTAACGTTTCTTACTAAGATTTAAAAGGCTGTGTTTTACTTTGTTTTGTTTTTTACTATATATTGGAGTTTTATTATTTCTAACAGTTTTCATATATCGTTTACTTAGGAGTCTTTAAAAAAGAATAGTAGAAAGAACAGGTATGGATTTACCTCTAGCTGTGTTCGCTCAATGCTTCGTGTAATACTGGGGGTCTGTGATGACTTTTGGCTCTCGATGTCGTCATTGTGTTCTAATGTGTCTACACTAATAAAAAAGCACTCATTTAAATAAACGACCTGAAACGTATCTGCACGTACATCATATTTCACAAAAAAACGTCTGATATATCAATGTGCATAAAATTGATTGTCTAATAGTTGCTTTCAATTACTAGTATCTAATGATTGTTTTTAACTACTGTAATGTTTTGTTGACTATATAGCTAATAATGGAAGGGTTAACCTACTAACACACTAATTATTACAGAAAATCCAGCAGGCTAAGAGCTTAGGAATTCTCTCAAGTAAAAACAAAGCTACAACGGATGAACAGAAAGGTCATGTTCAGTTCAAACCAGGGGAGGCTAACCGGTAAGTACAGAGAACTAGGGATAGAAAGGTACAAGCTAGGTTATCTCTGTAATACTATAAAAAATAATTTGAAGAAAATGTATTTCAGTACTAAAGTAAGACTGTGATGGAATAGTATCTTTCAAAGACTAAAAGGATTTACGTCATACAACAAGAATGATCAGTGGATGTATATTTTATAATATTTCACTATATTATCAAACTCATTTATTTATTTTGATACCGTCCTCTGTATTGTTTGTAACAGCATGCTGTGGTTGGAAAGGTATATGTAAAATTGCACATTTGTTACTTTGCCCGCATGAATTAAAATATTTGTATTTCTTCATGTTGTATATTTTATTTACTTCTGATTTGTAACTAAACTTTATCTCAGATGATCGTTTATTCTTAATTTATTGTTAATATTAATTTTTTAAGCTGATTTTATTAGAGAGCAAAATTATACTTAACGTAAATTAAAATTTTCCAATAACTAGTGTAAGCAACATTCAATTTCATCATTATGCAAAAAAGGATATACTCTTTAACTAAATTCTTTGCATTTGTACAGGGAGAGGGCGCTATTTTCGGGAGCTCGTGCTTCTACCCCCGGACTGTTGGAGGGGAGACCACTCAGGTCACTTTCAATGGAGTACCAGGCCACAAATTCCGCTACTAACTCAGAGCCACGAACCGCCATCCAGCGATCAATCAGTGCTGATCCCGCCCACTCAAGCAGTGAATCCAACCACTCGGGGAGCACCTCATCAAGTTATCTCAACCTATCATCAAATGCAGGACTTTTAACCCCGTCAGTGACGGATCAAAACTTCATTCTCCAAAACAAAATCATCGAGGAAAATGAAGAACTAGTATCTCCCGATGAAAATCCTTCTCCTTCACCCACACTCAGAAACAGGAAGGAGAGGCATTCATGTATCAATCGGTGTCATTCAATAAGTGACCGAGAGGATACGCTGTCTGACATAAGCTCCACCCATGGACACCCTCTGTGTGATCGCGCAGACTCGGTGATTGACAATGTGGTAGGTAATCATACTCCACTGACAAAATCTGATACAGGGACATACAGCAATATAGAAACCACCACTCACGATCGACCAAAACTGGACGGACTGACGGACGGAACCTACGTATGCTCTGTTACTGTGGGTAACACCCATCCGAAATTAACTCGTGGGAACAGAGAGGAAACCAAATTCTAAATGAGCTTGTTATTATTATTGTTAAATGCTGATATTGCTAAAGCGAACTTCTTGCCTGTAATCTATATACTGGTATACATGTTTATCTGTCTTCGTTTTTCCTTATAATTTTATTTTTGGCTACATGTATTTAATGTCTCAAAGTAATAATGTGATTTAAGTGTATTTCATGTGCACATTTGAGAAATAACACAAACGTTATTGATGCCATTTTAAAAGAATACATACCTATTTAAATTACACATTGTACTGATTTTCTCCTATAGTTATCATTTAGGTGGAGATAAAACTTTTCTTCTAGTAAGTAGATAAATAGAATGCTATATTTTGAATAAAACAAAGTTATATTAGTAAATGTTTACGAAGTAAGAGAGATATTTCTTTTATGAGAGTGTTAACATTATGTGCATCATTGTTTTATTAAAACAAATCATATGTTTTGCAATTCCATAAACTTATGAAATGTCAAAATATGCAGTTATGAAAATAAATATATGAGAAAGACCTTACTGTTTCTTTTATCCTAGTCCACCCTTTCTAACATTCCCGTACCATTTTATTCTTTCAACTTCTTAGCTATGGCCCCTCGTAGGTTAATAAATTATTTTCATCCTTGAATTCTTATAAACAGCCTGGAAAGACTTTAACAAAAAAATATTGATTCTCTCTTTCCTGACATTTTCCATTCGAATACTTTTTTTTTAAATCAAAGCAAGATATTTCTGAAAAAAAATCAGTGCTGAACTTGCTTCTTTTTAAACTTATTTTACTTTTCTCCCCGACCTTTGGGTTCTTTTAACCATGAAAACGTGTCCCCAGTTTTAGGGGGGGGGGTTTAACCATGAAAACGTGTTACGTTTCTTCCCAGTTTTTGGGTTCTTTTAACCATGATAACTTATTACTTTTCTTCCCGTTCCTTATGTTTTTCTTACTTTGAAAACGTGTTACTTTTCCTCCAAGCTTTTGGGGTTTTTTTAACCATGAAAACGTGTTCCTTTTCTTCTCGGCTTTTGGGTTCTTTTAACCATGAAAACATGTTACTTTTCTTCCAAGCTTTGGGTTCTTTTAACCAAGAAAACGCATTATTTTTTCCCCAGCTTTTGGGTTTTCTTTTAACCATTAAAAGATGTTACTTTTTTCTCCAATTTTTGGGTCCTTTTAACTATTAAAAAGTGTTACTTTTTTCCAAGCACTTTTGGTCCTTTTAACTATGAAAACATGTTACTTTTCTTCTAAGTTTTGGGGTTCTTTTATTCATGAAAACATAGTAATTTGGCTTTTGGGTTCTTTTAACCATGAAAACATGTTACTTTTCTCCCCAGCTTTTGGTTTCCTTTAACCATCAAAACGTTACTTTTCTCCCCAGCTCTTGGGTTCTGTTTACATCAAAACATGTTACATTTCTCCCCAGCTCTTGGGTTCTTTTAACCATGAAAACATGTTACTTTTCTCCCCAGCTTTTGGGTTCTTTTTACATCAAAACATGTTATTTTTCTTCCCAGCTTTTGGGTTTTTTTTAAACATCAAAACATGATACTTTTCTCCCCAGCTCTTGGGTTTTTTAACCATGAAAACATGTTACTTTTTCCCCCAGCTTTTGGGTTCCTTTAACCATTAAAACTTATTACTTTTCTCCCCAGCTCTTGGGTTCTATTAACAATGAAAACGTGTTACTTTTCTCCCCGGTTTTGGGGTTCTTCTAAACATTATAACGTGTTACTTTTCTCCCCGGCTTTTGGTTCTTTTAAACATCAAAACATGTTACTTTTATTCCCAGGTCTTTTGGTTCTTTTAAACATAAAACATGTTACTTTTCTTTTCTCTCTTGGGTTCTTTTAACCATGAAAAATGTTCCTTTTCTCACCGGCTTTTGGGTTCTTTTAAACATCAAAACGTGTTACTTTTCTCCCCGGCGTTTGGTCGCCCGTGTGGCGCAGATGTAGAGTTACGGAGTAAGGAGTCAATCCTTACGTTTTCAAATCCCACTGTGGAACTGGGGAGCGGTTCTTTTAACCGTATAAACCGAGGTCCCGGCCGTGTCGCAGTAGGTGCTGATACGAAAAAGATTCCTCACTACTCAATGACCCTCCGTGCCGAGTATAGGACAAAATTTGTTGTTCCCTCGGCAAGTGGTGGCGTCTCAATATGAGTGAAAAATTCTCGAGACGGACGTTAAACAACATTCAATCAAACAATCAATACCCGGCTTTTGGGTTCTTTTAACCATCAAAACATACGTGTTACTTTTCTCCCCGGCTTTTGGTTCTTTTAACCAAGAAAACGTTGTACTTTTCCCCCCGGCCTTTTAACCTAGAAAAAAAATTACTTTTGGGTTCTTTTAAACATCAAAACGTATACTTTTGTTCTACTTTTCTTCCAAGCCCTTTTGGGTTCTTTTAACCATGAAAACCTGTTATTTTTCTTCCAAGCTTTTTGGTTCGTTTAACCATTAAAACGTGTTACTTTTCCTCCAAGCTTTTTGGTTCTTTTAACCATCCAAGCTTTTGGGTTCTTTTAACCATGAAAACATTTTACTTTTCTTCCAAGCTTTTGGGGGGGGGGGGGGGAAAACGTGTTACTTTTCTTCCAGGCCCTTTTGGGTTCTTTTAACCATGAAAACATTTTACTTTTCTTCCCAGCTTTTGGGTTCTTTTAACCATGAAAACATGTCACTCTTCTCCCCGGCTTTTGGTTCTTTTAACCATGAAAACATTTTACTTTTCTTCCAAGCTTTTGGGTTCTTTTAACCATGAAAACGTGTTACTTTTCTTCCAGGCCCTTTTGGGTTCTTTTAACCATGAAAACATTTTACTTTTCTTCCCAGCTTTTGGGTTCTTTTAGCCATGAACATGTTTCTTCCCCCCCCCCCCCCCCCCCCCGCCCATTGGGTTCTTTTAACCATGAAAACGTTACTTTTCTTCCAAGCTTTTGGATTCTTTTAACCATGAAAACATGTTACTTTCCTCCCAGCTTTTGGGTTCTTTTAACCATGAAATATGTTACTTTTCTACCCATTTTTGGGGTTCTTTTAGCCATGAAAACGTGTTGATTTTCTTTCCAGCCCTTTTAGGTTCTTTAAAATTTCAAACTGCATGGTTATTTTCTTCCCAGCTTTTGTGGTCTTTTAAACACCAAATGTTACTTTTCTTCCCAGCTTTGGGATTCTTTTAAACATCAAAACGTGTTACTTTTCACCCCGGCTTTTGGGTTCTTTTAACCATGAAAATATGTTACTTTTCTCAACGGCTCTTAGGTTCTTTTAATCATGAAACTATGTTACTTTTCTTCTCAACTTTTGGCTTCTTTTAACCCTCTAATATGTTTCTCTCAGCTTTTGGGCTCTTTAAACGTCAAAACATGTTACTTCTCTCCTCGGCTTTTTGATTCTCTTAACCATGAAAACGTGTTACTTTTCTCAATGGGTCTTTGGTTCTTTTAACCATAAAAACATGTTACTTTTCTTTTCAGCTTTTGGCTTCTTTTAACCCTCTGACATGTTTCTCCCCAGCTTTTGGGCTCAAAATATGTTACTTTTCTCCTAGCTGCAGAACGGTAGAGAGAACTGTACAGAGAACTGTAGCTCTCTGCTTGAGAAAATTCGAGTAGATAAAGGAGAGAGTTACAATTCCATGCGTTTTAAAAAACTTCGATTTACGACGACGATTTTTCGTCGTTCACTTCAGGTATTATTTATTGTAGTTGATGCTTTCCTTCGCTCTTGGAATGGTATCCGATAATTAATAATATATTTTACCCCAATCATTGATACTTTATATACCTTTCAACGGTCCGAAACAGTCTTTTATGGTTTTGTAATGTCGGTTTAAAAGATTCCCATTTCTTTGACCACATCCACAAACGACCCTTCTTGAACAGTTGAAAGGTAAATAAACATTAAGGAATAGAAGATAAATGTAAGGTTAATTGTTGGAAATCATTTATAAAGCTTGGGAAAACATAAAATATAAAAATAATACCTGATATGAGCGAAGAAAATTCGTCGGCGTAAATCGAAGGTTTTTACAACACATGGAACTAGGGATGTCAAATCGGTCAATTATCGATACTCGGTTACTCGGACGTTTTTCCGATCGAGTACCCGGGTACTCGGTAAAAGTGTAAATAAATATGAACAAGTTAATTGATAACTGTAAAACATTGTAAACTCTTGTAGAAATAAAACCGATGGGAGGTTACCTGCAAATGCGTTGTAACAATTATGACCACTTTGTAACCGACGAAATTTAATCTAACATTTTTTTAAATTCAATTTATTTATCAGATAAATACGAGAAATAAAATCAGAAATGGTTCACAGTGTTTTTGTTTTAAAAATAATCTGTTCCGTAATTGTAATGTAACTCTTTCGTGCGTTTGATGTCCAAGTGATAAGTTGTCTGAGCTATATGTACGGTATAAACTTGATCAAGTTATCCTATAACAGAGCGGATTTATACGATCTTCGTACACTCTTTGATCCTAAATTTCATAGAATTACGATACGGTATGTTGTAGTTTAGAGCAACGATGGGCATAAGATTTTTAAAGCATTTGCATTAATTGGCATGTAATCAAATGCATCCAAATCAACAATCGCACGTGCAATATCGTCTGTCTCTTTCCCGAGAATTTACGGCTTCTTGGAGAATTGACAAAATTATTTAATTTGTTTAAATATAATGGACCTTAAACGATGTTCAATCAAAACAAATAATTAAGGCAAACTAAATATAAGGGAAGACGACAGTCGAAGGTGAGAAAAGCCTGGGTAGGTACATCAGGTGTTTGGTCACGATAATTACTGTATAAACACTGCCACATGCGATAACGGTCATTTAGAGGCATAGGAAACCCTAATTACTGTATGTACAAGTGCAATGAACATTTTACGTTTTAAAACCGATGTTTTATTGCATTAATAAATAAGCTTAGAAATATTTAAAAATATACATCCGAGTAACCGAGTACCGATTTTAGTATTCGATACTCGGACGTTCGATCGAGTACCCGGTTAACCGGGTACTCGTTGACATCCCTACATGGAACTGTAGCTCTCTGCTTCATCTGTCCGCATTTTCTCAAGTAGAGAGCTACAGTTCTGCGGCTGCTTTTCTACTTTTAAGCATGAAAACGTGCTACTTTTCTCTCCGGCTATTTGATTCTTTTAACCATGAAAACGTGTTACTTTTCTCCCCGGCTTGTGGGTGCTTTTAACCATGAAAACATGTCACTTTTCTCCCTGGCTTTGCTACTTTTATTTTCCATCTTGGTTGTTTTAGACATGAAAACGTGTTACTTTTCTCTCGGCTTTTGGTCGCCTGCAAGGCGCAGATGTAGTGTCGCGAAGTAAAGAGTCAATCCTTACGTCGCCAGGTTCGAATCCCACTGTGGGACGTGGAGACCGGTCCTTTGTATAAGACCGTATAAACCGAGGTCCCGTGTCGCAGTAGGTGCTGGCACGAAAATCAACCCTCACTGCTCAATGACCCTCAGTGCCGAATATAGGACAAAATTTGCAGATCTCCACCGGCAAGTGGTAACGTCTCTATATGAGTGAAAAATTCTCGAGAAGAACCTTCAACAACATTCAATCATTCAATTCCCAGCCTTTAGGTTCTTTAAACCATCAAAACGTATGTGTTACTTTTCTTCCCAGCTTTTGGGTTCTTTTAACCATGAAAACATGTTGTTTTTCTCCCCGGCATTGAGTTCTTTTAACCATGAAAACGTTACTTTTCTTCCGCTTTTTGGTTCCCTTTACCATGAAAATGTGTTACTTCTCTTTCCAGCCCTTTTGGGTTCTTTAAAACATCAAAACGTTACTTTTCTCCCCGGCTTCTGGGTTCTATTAAACATGAAAACGCGTGACGATTTTTTACCAGCTCTTTAGTTCTTTTAACAATCAAAAGTATTAGAAGTCCGTGTTTACTCATGATTTGTTTTGTTTGAATGGATTTTTAAGCTTGAATATTGTTTGTTATCTCTATTTATTTCATTTTAACAATTTTCCAACTGATAGGTAGAAGTACTTCGTAATAATAGGTTTTCTGTAACATTATGATCAAACGATATCTTAAAGATGGAGTCATAAAAATGTTTTATAAGAAATAAAGTATTGAATGTATGCTCTTAGTTTTTTGAACAGCTAAGAATTTGAATATCTGGAAAATGTACGGAAAAAATCCGCCAACATTGGCCTTAATGGTAGACAGAAAACAAAAAACTGGACAATTCCTCCCAATAATAACTGTACAACCTGAAGACAGGATAAAAATATAATGATTTTTTGTAATAATATCAAGAGACCCGTGGTCCGAACTACTCACCTGAGTAACTTAAGCTCTGCTGTTCTTCAGATTTCAAACACGATTTTTATTTAGTTATCCATGGAAAATTGTGACCCCATATTATGGCCCCACTCTAAGGGTCTCTGAATTCACAAAAGGGCGGGGGTCAGCTTGATATTTAGAAATATTGATGACATATTATCTATTAACAATTGTTACTTTCATTCATAAGTGGACTCAAAATATCCAGTGAACTTGAATAATAAGATGATACAGAGTCTGAATGATGTTAATGGTTACCTAAAAACTTTCACTCTTCTATCGTCAATTTCCTGTATTTATGTAGCTATATACGAGGGTTGATCCAAAAGTTCGTGGAATTTCTTTCTAAACATTTATCGTGACTTGATAAAAGCAAACAATAGGCATATCTATAAAATACAGTCATAATGCAACAATACTGGAAAATTTCACCACGTTCCAATTACCTATTAGGTAACACGAGCTTTCTGAAAATGGAAAGTTGTGAAACGCTGGGGAGACTTCGACGTAACGTCAAGTTAGGTATGACACGTCACGTTATAGAAGCATCTTACCCTAATGTCCTATTCGAACACGTAATTCTATACAAAATGCTGTCATTTTCTCCTTTTTTTCTCAAGAAAAGCCTGGGTATCATCTCGCACCAACTTATCTTCATTTTTCACTCATATTTCAGAATACGCCCACCTTTCCATATATTGTTCCTATTTCAGTAGCAATGTCAAGAACAGTACGTCAGCTGACAACGTCTATTTACGCTTTTAGTTTGTCTAGGGGGATAAAAACTTAAAACTGAGCCTCAAACAGGCGGCCATACCTTTAATCAATGGAAGTTCTATTTTTCTTCAATTTCTTATGTCACTGGAAAACCAGTAACTAAATGCATTTTCCCCAAGTCTATTTCAATAATATACGCATTTAAAATAGAGTGATCCCGGGATTTTCACAAAACTTATGACTTTACCGAAATTTCACATTGTCTAACAACCTTGCGATGAGCGATAAATTATCAACTAATAAACTAAATAGCCAGTAAAACTCACACACAAAGGTTTATAAAACATTAAGAAACAGTAATAATGACATGAATTTCGTTTTCTAAAACACAGAGGGTGGTTTTATTCTCATTTCAAGTATTAAGAATTAAAATGATAATAAACGCGTTGTCGTCTCCCCCACATTTCCAAACATCCGTTTCTATGGCAACTGCCATAGAGATGCTATCACAAAAATTTAAAATATTTTTTTATTTAAAATATCCAACAAGTGTCTATATTCTCATTTGTAATTTTCAACCAATTTCACTTATTAATAAATAAAGTATAAAGAAATTCCACGAACTTTTGGATCAACCCTCGTACCTACGTTAAATTTATGTCTCCAGTTGATTCAATACCAAAGAGCATGTCGATGTATAAACATTTCCTAGATTCAATACCAAAGAGCATGTCGATGTATAAACATTTCCTAGATTCAATACCAAAGAGCATGTCGATGTATAAATATAAACATTTCCTAGATTCAATACCAAAGAGCATGTCGATGTATAAACATTTCCTAGATTCAATACCAAAGAGCATGTCGATGTATAAACATTTCCTAGATTCAATACCAAAGAGCATGTCGATGTATAAACATTTCCTAGATTCAATACCAAAGAGCATGTTCGATTTATAAACATTTCCTAGATTCAATACCAAAGAGCATGTCGATGTATAAACATTTCCTAGATTCAATACCAAAGAGCATGTTTGATGTATAAACATTTCCTAGATTCAATACCAAAGAGCATGTCGATGTATAAACATTTCCTAGATTCAATACCAAAGAGCATGTCGATGTATAAACATTTCCTAGATTCAATACCAAAGAGCATGTTTGATGTATAAACATTTCCTAGATTCAATACCAAAGAGCATGTTCGATGTATAAACATTTCCTAGATTCAATACCAAAGAGCATGTTCGATTTATAAACATTTTCTAGAACAGGTTAAGCTATAGACAAACAAGTTGATAATACAAGGATAGCAACAATAGCCTTTTAGAGTAAAAATTTTGCTAGTTCTATGGTCAATACCATGACTTTGTTAGCAAATACAATCTATTATACTGAATGCTGACTCGCCTTTTTCAAACTATTTATGAAGCCAATATTTACACTGCGTTGTCTACAATTCTTTTTTGCTGGTCATGACAAGGACCATAAGGCTGGTGTGACCGGTTGACATGGGATTCTTACTTCTTCATAGCACCAGATCCCACCTCTTATGTTTTATGAGGTCCACGTTTGGTTGGCTCCCTTTTTAAATTCTTTTAATGGACTTTGAAGCTTGATTATTGTTCATTATCTAGATATCAAAAAAACATGTATGAAGCATTCATTTTTAATTTTTTCAATCACAAACGATAATGTTAGCACACAGTATGTTGTCATGTCACATGATAATCTGTAGGTCACATGATCACAAGTTATCACATAAAGGTAACTCCTATTCCAAACTGCAGGCCTTGATTTATACTGAAACAAAATAATAAAAAAAAATTATTGTTTTAGTTGTCATAGATTAGAGATACAAGTAATATTGATTGATTATTTAATTTCCCATTCTAGAATTTTTCACCCCTATAGATTCTTCACATTTTACCAGTGAAGGGCTTCAAATTCAGACCTTTACTTGGCACTTGAACAGTCAGGGTTCTTTATCATGCCAATGCCTATCGATACCAGGCCCACTTATATGGTCTTATCTGAAGGACTTGCAAATTGCTGAGCACTTGGCGAAGGAATAGTTGCTACCTATTTGTTATCAGCCTAGGTCATTTGTGGCTGTGGACACAAGACCTTCTGATCACGGAGCGAGAGCTCAACTGACTGAGCTTCGATGATGGCTGATTAGAAATTAAACCGAAAGGCATTCAATTCTGTTGAACATTGAGATGAGTATAACTGGCCATCACAGTCACCTGAAGGACATATATAATTGGATAACATATTATTGTGTACTTTAATAAGATTAATTTACGCTGTGAACGCTAGGGGTCACAAATTTTTGGAAACATTGACCATCTACATGACGAGCGTAGATTTTTTCCATATATGTATATTAGCGTCCCACTTAGTATACGTGTAAGGTATATATATAACTTGTAATTGTTAAAAAATATGTGTTTCCTGCCTGGGCCCGTATCCGACCCTAATTTATAGTGCCGATCCCCAACATTATTTTTAATGCTTTTGTCCCATGAACTGCAGAGAGATTTCACGGAATTAGAAAGGTGTCTGTAACAAGAATTTATAACATGCAATATACTGTAAATCGTTTTAATTCCATGGTGGCAAAATTTCACGATTTCTTGAAAAGTACCAATTGCGATGGTTTTAAATGCTGAGAACTGCCATTTTAATTTCATATAATTTAATCATTTTTAAAACCAATGACAGCATTCACGGTTGTTTAAACAAGCAAAAAAAAATCGTGAAAAGTGAAAAAATAATTGATTATTTGCCAACCTACCCTATATTTGTATAAAATGTTCTTTTAAAGTCAATACAACATATTTTTTTTCTAGGCCTAAGGATTGGTTGCTGTGTAAACAAACAGGTGGGACAGATAATTAATGGATATATCGCATCATTGATATACTGGTTTATCAAAAATAATTGTAAAGATGCACTGACACATCGGAAAAAATTATGTCTACAGTATCATTGCATAATATTTTATTGTGTACTTTAATAAGAAAATTCAGTGGATGTGAGACTTTTCAGACGAGGGAAGAGATATATGGACTAATAAATACGGTAAACATGAATCTGATCATTACATGTCGGCAATCTAAATGACACATTGATTTTTTACCTTCTTATAACTTCAAAAAACCCACTTACTTTTTAGAGAATGTATGTACAATCAAGAAAATCTTGTACTTTTTATAAAGACCACGTCACGTTTATTTCGTTTTCAAGTACCCTATAATTGAATTTAGATATGTAAATATACACAATTCAGCTTGATAAAATCATAAACGCATCACTGCTTAACATTTTTATCTTTCTATAACATTAAATAAATTTTAAAGCCATAAACATCGTGCATTTATTTATGCAAGGATACATAAACAAACTGTTCAACATAATGCTGAAATTGTAAAATGCTCTTATCGCAGGAGAGTTACAATTAAAATCGTCTTAAATCTTTTTTTCTGACCTGTTTGTATGTTATAGACATTTCCCGCATTAACAAAGAAATGTGTGCGGAAGAAGTCTCCAAATCCCCCTTTTCCGGGTCTGAATGGTAGGGGTGTGTACAGGTGGAGTCCTGCAGCCCAGTAGGTGTCACCACCGAGGGCATTTCCTGTTAATTACAGAGATAAATTCAATTAATGCTCAGAAGATGATTAATCATACTGAACCACAAAAGGCCAGAAAAATAAATTTACATCAAAATAAGAGTAAGTCACTATTCATAAGGTGCCCCCCCCCAACACACACACAAATTTTAATGATTACACAACCCTCACTTATTTATTAAATTTCCAATTTTTCAGACTTGTTTCCCAAGAAAAATAATAAAGTACAAATTAAGATTATATTATCAAAGTGGATTTTGATATGTATCTCCTCATATATAATAAAATGTTTAACTTTTCTTTATTTCATTCCATAGTCATAGGCAGATAATTCACAGCCTTATATAATTTATAGTCGGCCTTCAGAAATACTTAATCATTCCATTATCACACACACACAATCCATACCATCCCTATGAGTCGTACCTTCGCTGTGAGGGCCCACACCCTTTGCGTTGAATCCTCGGAGGTTTAAAGGCCCGCCTAGAAAGAAGCGGTCGTTGATGCGTATTTCTGCGTTAGGGTTGGGGTTCTTCATGATCCCTCCCAACAATGACAACTGTACAACCTGAATACAGAATAAAACAATGACAACTGTACAACCTGAATACAGAATAAAACAATGACAACTGTACAACCTGAATACAGAATAAAACAAAAATTAAACCTGAATAAAATAGAATAAAAAATCTGTACAACTTGAAAAAATAAAACAATGACAAAAATCAATTTTAAATAAAACAAGGACAACTGTTGTCAGAATAAAACAATGACAACTGTACAACCTAAATACAGAATAAAACAAAATAATCTCATGAATGACAAAAATACAGGACAAAAATTAAATGAATGAAAATCATAAATATCTTTTGAAAAATTAAAGAACACAAAATCAAGACACAACAAATAATTATTTCAAAGAATTATTTGTAAATTGTTTAAGTTTCATATCTTCATATATTTAGAGTTAAATGTGATTTTAAATAAGGATATCAAGTGTCCTTTTAATGCTAAATCTGAGTCACAGACATGTTTGTAAAGAAAGGTCTCCTTAATGTTTGTTTCCTTACTGTGTCTAGTATAAGTTTTTTGTTGAGCTGAAGTTCCATATCATGTTTGAAGAATTCAACGTTTCCTCCCAGACCTGCAAATTCCTACAATCAAACCAATACATTCTAATAATTTATGTAATTATACACAATATATATGAAATGGTTTTAATCACAGGTAAGTACTTTAACATGCAGATTATTGACATTGATCCTGTATTAATTAAACCTTTTTTGCATTACAAATATAAATTGGATCACTTCTAATATGAAAATGCTTTTGCATATTGACTCAGTCTTCAACATGTGAATAAATAGATTTTATTAAAAAAAATCTTGATTAAATACACCAATACCTGTTCCATTTTAAACAGAGATCCTTGACTAGGTAAGATTTGGCTGTCTCTTTCATCTCGTGTAAACTGGTGCTAAACACAAATTAAATATATATGTAAAGTATATACAATATATCATCACCTGGTCTAAACACAAATAAAAAATTCATAAACCTATATACAAAGTATATTAATTCAAATCATTTGAAATACAGCTATGGCAATGATCTTTAGGGGCAGAAAATAAAAGATAATGTAAAAGCCTGGTAAAATTATATAATTTTTTGTGCTCTGACTTTGTATGTCATGACTTTGTAAGCATTCCTTAGACAGTGACCAGAACTACCTTATTTTCAAACTAGAATTTTAAGTGATTTCACACTATTATACCTTTACACTTGACTTGAGGGAATGGCCAGCCTGCTCTCGGACGGTGAAGGAGGTCGTCCTGTTGAGCGCTCTCAGGTCCCTCCACACCCCCTCCCACCGCAGACAGTGGTCCCCGAGACTGGTGGGAAACTACAGCAACAAAATATAAATGACACAACTGCAGGAAACAATATATTTAAAAGATTGACATCAGAAATGTTTTGAAAATGATATGGGAGAATTTTTTTTATAAAAAACATAAATTTCTTAGTGAGATTCTCTAGCCACAAAAGTGATATTTTTAGCAATACATATGTTCTAAATTACTTCCCCTGAAAGGGATGAGCAAAATTATGTTTCAAGAATTTAATTTTGTCTCACAGAAGTATTGATGATAAACAGTGGGTAATTTTGATTCTTAACTTGAATGACTCTGACACAATATCAGATATTTTAATCTACTCACTGTGAAGTCCATATTGAGTCCTCTACAGGTTTCTTTGAATCCACTCCACGGATACTCCAGGTTCATTTTATACACAGATGAGGAAAACCTGTCAATAATGCAGAGCTAAGTACCATAAAAATCATAAACATGGAAAACAGATGATGTATTAGTTTAAATGAATAATTATTATTAATATTACTATAAGCAGCTGTAATAATTTGAAAACGTTCACAGACTTTCACCATTTTTTGTCTGATTCTGTCATTTAGTTTTATTCTAGGGATTCCTTACCAGAATCGTGTAAGATTCAGTGTTGTTAATTTAATTTTTAATTTGAATTCCTCACCTGACATCAGGGTTGCCATTCAGTGGTTTGCTGAATCGGAAAACCCCTCCATGGTCCCCCTTCAAACTTTTGTTGTACTCCAGTCTTACGTTCTCAGCTCGGCCAAATGTGTTGGGCATCTGTAGACTGCCCACCTGGAAATATAAACAGACCTTTGATAATTTGTATTCATGGGCTTTTTCACAACAACTAAATAAATTGAGAAAAACTAATATGACAAAAGAATTTGCTATAAAATGTCTTTTGCTCTAAGGTAAGCCAAGGGTTCAAGTGCTAGTATGTAAATTGATCATTTCAGTGACTCAATCGATGGAATAAATTTTTATTTTTAGATTTACTTTTTGTACAAGAGATAAGCTTTTGCTAAGGCAAACTAATCCTGACAATCCTACCATAGTGGCATTGTTGTCACCACTAAATGTGGCGTGTACACCACCACCAAACCACCGCTTCTCCTTCACCTCAAACACCACATTGTATCTGTCATCTCCCTCCACTGTAATAAGATATAATCACATTATTAATTAACATACTGTAGATATAATTGCTATATTGAAGGGTTTAAAGTTTGACATTTTCAATATTTTAGAAATATGGTGAGTGAAAAATTTGATGATTTAACAATATTTAACAATGCTCTGAGCCTCTGAAACAAGAATATGAAAACTGACAAATAGAAAATTGTACAATTTATAGTCTTTCATCAAAATTTCCATTTTTACAGCATATTATGGACATGTAAAATTTGTATATTACACAAAAAATCACTCATTAACTCTTTTTTGTATTTTTTTTCACCAACATGTTAGAAATATGTTGAAAATAGGCTGTTTTATATAAAACTCTGCAGAAAACTGAAGACATGCTTACCATTTTTGGCTGTATCTATGTTGACTTGAACTGATCTAAAAATGTCTAGTCTTCTCAGGTCATATTTGGCAGTCTGACACAAAACCAGCATCTACAAAACAGGATCAGGGATCAGAAAATTAGGAAAACAACTTTCAAGTATGAGAAACGTTCCTTAAAATTTACTTTTGGGATTTTATTAAAATATTTAAATTGCAAAAGAATAACATAAACATTCATGAAAAAAACATCAATCCAGAAAATATCAGAGCAGTCTGACAGCACAAAATAAAAATATTTTCAGTTAAATACTATAAAATTAAAGAATTCACATGAACAGCAAAATGATTTTTAATTTTCTACAGTTTTAAAAAATCCTTGATGTAGATGAAAGTTGACTTATGGGTGAGTTTGTATATTGTCTATTTTTTGCTTACCTCTGCCACATTCTCTGCTTTAAATATATGTGCCAATTTCTTCTGAATAAATTCATCCTTTGTCTTGTTAAGGCCTTGTACAATGATTTTATTTACACGGGCCTGAAACAAAACAAAAGAATGATAATAAATGAAGTACATGTACACCAATGGAAATGATGTAAATATGAGGAATAAATGTCTAATTTTTTATTTCATGATGCGCATTTTGACAAGTGGTCCTTTACCAAATATTGATTAAAATAATGGTATACATTCTGAAATCAAATAGTTAGATAACTGATTTTTTTTTTAAATTTACCTTGGCACTGTAAAACAAATCTTGAGATAAACTACAGGTACTGTGAGCAATGAGCTCACTAAATGATACCCCCGCCTCCCATATGGTTATAAAGGCAAAGTCCATGTTTTGCTGTGGCCGGGAAACCCAAAATATATGTCGGATCCAAAAGTAAAAATAGGAGGTGCACAATGGCATTATGTAATAAAGATTCTGTGAAAGTTTCATTAAATTTCACTCAGTGGTAATAAAGAGGAGTTGCAGATAAGAGATAGTGTAACAGACAGACGGACAGACGGATGGACGTACAGCAGCTAGAAGGGCGGATGGACATACCGATTACAGTATACCCTCCTACTTTTCAAGCGGAGGGTATAATAACCGATTATCATGATTATAATTAACTTGTACGTCTCAATTTAAACCATGATTTTGATACCGGTACTTACAGGAATGTCACTAATTGGTGAATCCTCTATCATCATCCCCTGAAATGACAAGAAAATAAAAAAAAATGAAGAATTAAAAGGACATAAAAAATATTTTGTCTTCAAGTATTAACTTAAAACCTAATACATGTAGATCTAAACGAAAACTGATAATTTTCAAGCCAAAAAAAAAAAAATGAATACTGATATATTTCGATCAAAATTTAAAGTCTTGATTTAGCTATATAGCTTTAATTGGCAATAGAGCTTTCAAAACGCTTATTCAAAATAGCTTGATTAAAATATTTATCACACTTTCTTAAGTGTTATTTTTCAGCATGTCGAACCTATTCATCTTCAACCTCTTTCTAAAACAAGGCATGTAAAAAAAAAAATAAACTATTGATAGGCTACATTTGGTAAACTATTCATTTTTAAATCTCAATTAAAACTTATGTTTACAGTCTAACACATTAGTCTTAATGATGCCCTGACAGAGACAAATCTTCTCTAACCACAAGGACAAACCGGTTTTAATAACTTTAGAAAAATATCATTAATGCATCGCAAATTGATTTACAGAACATAAAAATGACAATAAAATGAATAAATTTCTTTGTGGTCAATGTAAATACCTTCATTGGTAAAAGTTAAAAGTTTCAAAACCTGTGTCAAAATGAAAGTCACACGGAAAATTCGGGTTAAAATTGAACAGGAAGTACTACTTTGACGCTAATATTCAGGCGATCTTTGATAAACCAAAGAGTTCCGAAAAACTCGATGTACCTAACGTGTAATACCAGCTAGATTATTGTTTGTTATTCTCACCTCTTAGATAACAAAAGAGAAGAGATCTATATCTGATTTCTGGACCTAGTGAGTTGGGCTGGAAGGGGAATATGCAGTATGTATGTGTGTGGACATGTATATATACGTGTATGTATGTATGTGTTGGTATGTATAAAAATATATATATATATATATATATATATATATATATATATATATATATATATATATATATATATATATATATATATATATATATATATATATATTTTTCATTTCTGTGGATGTATATCTCTGGCTTTTTTGGGGGGGTACTTCTTTATATATTTTTAATTACAATATGTATTTAAACACATGGCAATTATTTCAACTTATGAACCATGTGTAAATTATTAAGTATATACATGTACTAAGAACACATTACATCTTATTAATAACTATTATATGCTCTGTTTAATAATCATGTATGTAATATGCCCACAGACAGATTTTCTTCTTAGTGGAAGATTAATATTTATTCAGTTCAACATTTTCAAGGACAGATGATTTATTTCCAAAATCTACCAGCCCCTCACCCTTCCCTAATCAAATTGTCGCCCCCTTATTAATTCATATTATTCATGGTTATTAGAAAAATGATCCACATTGTTTTCATCATGCAAGAAACAAATAAGTAAGATACATGTGTAATTCGTAATAGCAAATTGAATTCAGCATTACACTACAGTAACATTTATAAGAATCAGCTTAAAATGCTAAAATACACTTGTTATATTTATAATGGAAAATAAAAAAAATGTGTCTTAGAAACATAAATATTCAAGCAGAAAAAAAAACATGTAACCAAAATTAAAACATAGAAAAATAATTTAGAGGCGCTTGAAATTTTGAACATAGCCATGGAATAGGATATCCTACAACAGGAATTTTTCATGCACGTGTGCTGCAATCTGATTGGGTGATTTTCACCAAACCCAGTCAAAAAAAAATCCAACCCACAAAAAAAACCTAAACTCATTTCGTTTTCAACCAAACGGGGTGGGATTTAGAACATAGATAGATGTAATGGTACAAGAAGGTACCCTCTAACATGAAAAACCTATTTCGTAGATGGGTGCGGATGCCAATGGGGAGAGGAGGGGAATAGGGGGTAGTCATTGACTGTTAAATCTTTTCATACCAATTTCACATAGATCTGTGTTTTCAAGGAGGGCCAAAAAATCCAACCAACAAAAAAAACCTAAACTCATTTCACGTTAACATGAAAAACCTATTTCGTAGAGAGGTGGGGGCGAGGGGGTGGGAGTGGGTTTCCAAGGTTTCTTTTACTTGGTTTAGTATATACATTTAATAACTCTGCAAATTCCACGGAGGGATGCTGATCCACCCTCTAGATCCGCGCATGATTTAAGTGCCACACCAATAAACATCATGCCTAGTGATTAACTAAATATAATATCACGGGGGCTTGAGTTATCTAAAACGATGCTAGGTCATCGATTTACTCAATTTAAAAACACGAAAATATATTATATTTCTAGAGAAAAACATTTCTAGAAACAAAAATGAAGCTTATCTTTAAAATGTCTGTATATTGAAAGGGGGGGCTTTTTCGAATGAAAAAATAACTTTTTTTATTTTGTTGCGAAAAAAGATGACACCTACGTGTACCCCTCCCCCCTTTTCTCATCCCTAATTGAATTTTAGAGTGTGGACATTTTTTTTTATTTTATTTTATTTATTTACAAATTCATTAATTTTTTGAATCCTTACCTCCACTTAAATTAGTTATAGTCATATCAGGGTAATGTGGTAAGGTATCAAAAACTATCAATAATTTTTTTTGTGGAAAAAAAAACCTTAAACCTCCCCCCCCCCCCCCGATCCTCCCTAAATTGAATTTTAGAGTTTTTGACAATTTTCTGTTCAACCTCTTTCAAAAACGATGCTACAATCATATTATCTTTTTTTTTTTTTTTAAATTAATATTATTTTTTTTATTATTTTGATAATTGTTCAGAGAGAACAGAAACAAATTCTACCGTGATCAATTACTAGTTTCTCTTCATAATTAAATATATCAAATGTCAAGATGACTGCAAAAATATATGCACATTTTAATTCCCAAAAAGAAAAGGGATTATCATTTTTTGAATAAAGAAATATTTTATTAATTAACTCATAGTGGATTGTACATTTATTTTTATAATTTCTTCGAAATAAAAAAAAGTTACTTTTTCATGAATAAATAAATAAATAGATAGATAGATAAATAAATAAATAAATAAATAAATAAATAAATGTACTTTGTTCCGGTTGACCCTGCTTATAGAAAGGTCGATTCGCCAAATATGGAAATTAGCGGGCATCTTCTCAAGTTTCTTATTCTTATTTTCTCCAAGCTTCTTGGAATTTTAAAAGCAATGTTGTAGACCAAATTATAAAATATTGACAAGTTTATTCGAGAAAGATGTTCAAGTGCTGAAATTTTCACACCGTGTTGAAATAATTAAAATACGAAACTTCGTCTACAAAGTGGAAGTTACTTCCGGAATTTCCCGAGTTGAATGACTGTGTAGTATTATTGTAGCATTCTTAGAAAGGGAGGTGGTGTTTAATTAATTTTCAGGCTGCATTTGTGGCTGATTGAGTTTGTTAACTTGGAATAACTTTAAGATGCCGGTGTTCCACACAAAGACGATAGAAAGTATCTTGGAACCAGTGGCTCAGCAGGTAGGTAGAGTTATCTGCTCCTAGTGTTTACATCTTCAGCAGTCGGGTCCTTTCTTCAGAGATATTTGATAATTTTGTAATTTCAATATTTAACTCACTTTATTCATCCGAACAAGGTTTTCAAAGTGGGGATGGATTTTTGCTTCGAAAAACCTCTCTTTGGCTCTACTTTTTTTTCTCGGTGCCAACAAAAATTGAAATGTTAAACATGTTAAACCAGTTTTCCAATCCCCTCTGATCTTGACAGGTTGGAGCCAGGTGTCAAAATGGGGTTTAATATTATAGGCCCAACTGCGACATAAAGATGCGAGGAATTATATATTTTTGGTGTTTCTTTTATCCTCTTTATTCATCCTAAACTTCATGTTTACAACAACATATTTCTCTCTGTAATTTTACATCACATTTTGGAAATTATATCTCAATGTAGCTATTTTATCTCATTTTTGCAATGTGTTCCAACCTATCAATTACCGTATGTCAGATGTCATCAGATTTGTATAATTTTAGTGAATCCTCTGACGGTATCATCTCAGTTGGTTTGTGGAGGTTCAATGTTGAGCAAATAATGTATTAATTATATGAAGTGCAAAGTATTGAACAATTGTGAAGAGAGATAATGATGAGAGAGGTGAAATCTAAAGCTAACACACATAAATCCACTAGGCCACTCTACTCCCTAGTTTTCCATTGAATATAAAAAAAGAAACCCTAGCCTATGTACCTGGTATTTGTTAGTCAACATGATTGTCTGTTTGTTTGTTTTAATCCTTCCATTACAGCCTGCATGTGTTTGTTGTTTAACCAGTAGTTCATCAAGGGATTGGTTTTTTTTTTTTTGAATTGGATAAAATCACCAATATTTTGATATCTTTAACATATAAACTGATATCTTGAACATACATGTAGCTATAAAACACTTAATCTGAAAAGAGATTTTTTTACCTTAATTTAAGGTTCTGAAGAATGTATGCAAGATTTATCTGAACTGGATTGATAAAATGAGACAAGTAGTGATGAGCCTTTGGCTTTTAGCACTCCATGCTATGACCTTTTTATCTACTACACATAAGATTTTCATATTTCTCTTGCATAAGACACATTATCAGATATAATCTGACAGAGGATCAGATATTTATCAGACATATTTACTGATGCTGAAGTCTTGATGCTGGGGGAATCTGTGACAATATTTTTCAAGTGTTGTTAATAGCTGGTCCTACATATATACACAAAGAGTGGTAATCTAACTGTACTACCAGACATTTAATTGAAGAGGTGCTCGCGTTTTTCATCATGAATACAAGTAGATAAGAAGCCTAACAATAAGGAAATAACTGCTGTTGAAGGAAGGCACACACTGTGACCATTATAATGTCTTGTACAATTATTATCCAGTTAACAATGTTGGAAACATAATGAGGTTTGCTGTTTAAGTTACATAACAGGTACTTGGGTAGTTGGTAAGATTAGATTGACAATACACCACACCAGATATTGACAAGTGGCACTGCCTGAGTCGGTATGACAGACAGTTTTACAGAGCTGTGATTCAGCTGTGTATCACCCCTGACTCTCTGCCCTCCAAAGCTTCTCCTATCTGAATTCTGATGATGGAGTTTCTGCCAAATGCTGTGAATGACTAAGTCTTCCACTCAGAGTGAGATCACAATTAAGATCTTGGTTTCATGCCTGAGTCTTAATAATAAAAATAATACTGTACAACCTCCCCCTACATATCATCAGCTTCTCCCTCCCTCTGTTTATTGGGGGTCAGTCACCACTGGTTTGATTGAGGGCTGCTTGGGCAGATACAACATTTTGATTGCTGATTTTGCTGTCATTTACTATCTGTAAGATTCATACTTCTTTTTTATTTAGGATCAACTTAAAAATCTGAGATACTCTACTTCCTCCAACTTTCAAAAAAAAAAAAAATCTATACCCTTGAGCTGGAGGGGCACCTGTTGGGCACTGTGGTCTTATTAAGCCAGTAATATGTATCTTCTGGTCAGTTAGTCAGGACAGATCAAAGTATTGGTAATGACTAATGATGTATCAGCTGTTCGTATTAGTCAATGTTTAGTGGTAAAAAGTAGCCCTGTCTGATGTACTTACTTCTTGTTGATACTGGGACTGACAGTATACAATGGTATAGTTGAAAATTAATGTTACTGTGAAAAATTTAAGTGAATATCAACATCTTTATTTTACCAGCTGTTTTTCAAACAAAAACTTTTAAAAATTTTAACGTCTGAATATGGTGCGACTATTTTAAATTTCTAGAGGTGAGGAGTAGGGATTGTAGCCTTTGACCTCACTAAATGAAAAGATGATGACCGCTTTATGTTATATTTTATAAACACCCCCTTAGCTATGACTTACACTATAATTGTTATTAATATGGTCCACCATGGAAATATTTCATCCTGCGGCTTTGTAGTGTACTTTAAATAAGGAAATGTTTCGCCATTCATTGCCCAGTAGCTGTTAATGGTTGATAAAGTATACACTATATATAAAGTTTATCGACTCCCTCTGACTTGCTGAACACTTGAGATTCCGTGGTAAGAGCCCCTCTATGTTTTAGAGTTCTGAAGAACAATACAGACACTGTGTATCATGTAATCGCTAGGGAAGGAAAAGAAGTCAGGGTGATCTAAGGTTATAAAAATTACATCTCACCGCACAGTTTCCTGTCTGAGGTCTAAGACATTTTACAGAGCTGAACATTGTATACTGCACTTGTCGCAGATTCACCTATTAAACTTTTTAGTGAATGTAATTTTGAGATATTTCAGTGTTTAATATATAAATTGGTAAAAGTAAAAAAGGTAGTAGTCAAGTTTAAGTCCATTTCTTCAGACAAGCATGCATATTTCCTTATTTCAGAATGACCATCACAGATGTGCATGTGGTTGTTTGAGTTATTTATTTGTTCTGCTGAGTCAATCCTGTAAGTCTGGGATGGATATTTTGAAGCCAGTTATTTTTTTGCAGTAGATCTAGATTTTGACATTCCTGATTAACTCATGTAAACATCTTACTTGGCCATTATTCAGCTAGCATTAATGTTACACAGGCGGTCAGAAATCACCAAAGAATTCACCTATGCTATGTTCTTGACCAGAATCATTTTCTCAGGAATTTGCCAGAAACTGAATCAATTTTGTAATGAATGGCATAAAGAAGGGTCAAGGCTATTTGTAATCTCAATTTGATATCCAAAGTTACTATCTATTGGAATGTATAGTTTGTACTTGTTTTTTAGACAAATAAAAGAAATGATCTGTATTCAGTCTAGCAATCTGGGAGTCCAAGATGCTGATGAGTAAAAACATGTTCTTATGGCATCATATTCATAACCTTGGGAATGTATCTAGATATCACAGAGTCAAATGTTGTGAGGAATTTGAAATATTTTGATGGTTTGTAAATTTAGAAAAGAGGCTATCTGAAGTCAGTTAGGGGCTGAGTTTGATAAAACAGGATCAAGGAAGACAGTAGTTAGATTCAGTGGGGGAGGTATGTTTCTGGGGATAGGAAGTCGATTAAGACAACAAAAACCACATGTTGACACCCCCGCTGAGCCTTCACCTGAAGCTCTCAGAGCATTCTCTGACAGTGTATACACAGAACTATACCGTGTCTACATAGAACTACTGTGTATGTCATGTTTTAAAGCATACAGGGATGTAACAATAACATGTTACACAAGAGAGAGAGGGAGAGAGAGAGAGCATATAACTCCAATGGCTTGTTTTGCTGAGAGAGAGAGATTAACCCTTAAAGCTTTACAATCTTAGGATTTCATTCTTGCATGAGATTAAATAACTGTTCCTTTGTGCTGATTTAAGCCGCAGATTAAGGCATGAAGTGCCTACTTAGATTTCACTTTTGGATTAGTGAAGGAGAACAATTACCAAGTTATCTTCCCAATCTTTAATGTTTAACACATGCAGGTTAATAAATAAATATAAAAAATTCTGACACATTGACATGATTTGCTCCTTCATGTCTTTTCCAAACATATTCCTTAAATTAATGTAAACCAAGTAGCAGTTATGTTTGATTAAAAAAATATTGACTCTATATAAGTAGTGCACATGCAGTCATTGTGGCTTTCTTCCATATCCTTTATTCCTTTTACAACTTTAAATACAAATACGATAATTATAAAATGTCAAATGTTAAGTATTTTTATAAGCTGGTCTTCATAGTGGCAGCATTAAATCATTTTAAATGAGTTAACCTGTATATCAAGTTAAGTATCATGGGATAAGCAAAGGATTAATGTTAACTTGGTTAAAGCATTACTTTGATATCAGATTTTAACCCAAGTGTCATTATAATCAGAAGATTTCTACTAGTGCATTAAATACAAAACAAAGAATGATACAGTTTGCAAAAAGTTTGAAGTAAAAGAGTAAAAGAAGAAAAATAGCCAACTTTGATGCAATAAAAGAAACTTCCTTCATGTCCTTAGTGGCAGTGTTGGCCACTCAGAAATGTTCATGTGATATAGCTAAACTCTCCTAGATATGGTATAGCAGATTCTCTTAGTGGTATAGCTAAACTCTCCTAGATATGGTATAGCAGATTCTCTTAGTGGTATAGCTAAACTCTCCTAGATATGGTATAGCAGATTCTCTTAGTGGTATAGCTAAACTCTTCTAGATATAGTAAAGCAGATTCCCACAGTGGCATAGCTACATAAAATCTCCTAGATATGGTATAGCAGATTCTCTCCTGTGTACCACCCTGAGGTCAAGGGTGACAGGTAGAATGTCATGAGTCAAGGGCTGATCATTTTGAGAAGATAATTTAAAAAAAATGAAAACCTAATAAAAAAGCTTCTTAAATTCTACTTCATTCCAGAATTTGCAGCAAAGAAATTCAGTAGTTCCTATGTGACCTAATGACTTTGTATGTGTGTTTGTAGGTTTGACATAATGACTTTGTCTGTGTGTTTGTAGGTTTGACTTTATGACTTTGTCACCTAATGGCATTGTCTTTATGATTTAATGACTTTGTCTGTGTGTTTGTAGGTGTTACTTAACAACTTTGTCTATATGTTTGTAGATGTCACCTTATATGAATTTGTCTGTGTGTTTGTAGGTGTTATATTGAGACTTTGTCTGTGTGTTTATAGGTGATACTTTATTGATTTATTTGTCTGTGTGTTTGTAGGTGTTACATTAAGACTTTGTCTGTTTGTTTGTAGGTGTCCAGACTGGTCATTCTCCATGAGGAAGCTGAGGATGGGAACGCTATGCCTGACCTGGCTCGTCCAGTTCAGACAGTCAAACTGGCCGTCGACAATCTGGTCAAGGTAGGTCATACCAGATGATAAGCCAACGTTTAAACTTAAAATACAGTAGATTCTTAAATATTATCAATTCCAGTGAAGTGTAACATTTTGCATTACATCACAACGTACTGGTATTTTGACTAATGCTCTCAAAGTAAATACTACACGCCTCCTAACTGCAAGCTTTACAATTGGTAGTTTCTCCTTATCCCTTATTGGTTGCACGTGAAACAGACTATTTCAGAAAAATACCAACAAGAAACATAAAGGTTGTGGTTAGGAAGCATTTACTATTTACCTTGAGCTCAGCTGTCAAAATAGGTTTTGACACAATGCAAAATATTACACTTCACTGGAATTGATAATAAATGTGAAGAATTCAAAATTCCATAATTTCTTGAGAATTTTTTGTATCGCTAAAATACGTAAAATTTTCTGATCAACTGTTAAACTGCTCAATCTCATATTCAAATTGCCAATATTTTACATTATTGAGTCATTTTACTATAAATTTATGAAATACTGTCAAAATGTATTAAATCTTCAATACTTTAAACTACTTTGATACTGGATAGTCACTGGAACAAACAATAGCTGGAGTAGCTTGCTGAATTTAATACATGAAATTTAAGGAATTGGGATAGCTCAATTAAATATTGTGAAAGTAAATAAATTCCTGCCATTTGTGACAGTAGAAGAGAACAAAACTCTTAGCTTACTCTATATAAACTTAGTAGGAATGACCCATAGGAATCCAAACAGAGATGACATAATCACAATAGTTCTCTCCCCTTGGTCAGTAGATCATTGTCAGTTTAATATGTGAAAATTAAAACCTCCTCCTTCTGGTTCATATAACCCTGGTAAGGTGAAATGAATAAAATTTCATTACCAGGGTATCTATTGCTGTAAATCACTTTTTCATGAGCATAGAGCAGTAATCACAATTTCTGAAAATTTTATCTCGCTAATAAGGAGTAAATGTTTTTCTAGCAAAATTAAGGTGTCACGAAAATTCTGTGATCTATACTGTATAGCAGGTTAAAATCGCGGTCGGAAAAGATCGCAATTTGTTCAATTTTCAGCAAATCGCGGTCGTTTGAATTCGCGGAAAGAAAAAAAAATACATTTCTTAACAGTACTTGCAAGCATTTTTCTTTAGGTATATATTGTCTGAACTGTTATTTTCCGTCTGTATCTTACGAAAGTCTGTTCATGTAAATCGCACATATCAGACAGGAAAGGCAAGTCTATATATTGTGTCAATTTTGAGCCCGATTAGATAATAACGAAACACAGGACTGACCCGCTTTGAAGTCAATATAATGTTATACATTCAGAATATTTTTTTTTTATTTCCGAGTCCAAATAAAAAAAAGTAGTAGTCAAATTGTTGAACTTTTAATTATACTATTGAAATTAATTAATTGTCTTTACCCCGTTTACTTCGCAAGTGCCTTGATTAAAGGTAATCACTGAACAATACGTATGGGTGAAATTATACAAGATTGTTTAATTAAATAATTACATTGCACGTCTACTAGATGGCAAAACTACCGTAATCGTTAGCCATAGAAATTAATTTAACAATTAATAAGTTTTACAAAACACCTACAACTACGTGTTTGTATACACTCTCATAATTATAATGGCAGTCTACATCTAATCATAGATGATAATAAAATTTTAATTTATCCTTATAAATCTTTTCATATGAATTATTCACTGTATGTTGAACTTTTTTGCATAGAGCAGTAATCATAATTTCTGAAAATTTCATCTCGCTAATAAGGAGTAAATGTTTTTCGAGCTAAATTAAGGTGTCACGAAAATTCTGTGATCTATAGTTAATTGTACAATACCATGTATACATAAATATGTAGTAAGAAGTGTAAATTGTTTCTGCAAGACATTTTTTGGCTGAGGATTGGTGTTTTTGAGATTTATTATCAGTTATGAGTCATATTGCTTTTTTATTGATGAAAGGAAATATGGTTTCTATAATCGCAGACAAAGCAGGGCCTTGAGAGAAAATAATATTGATAATGCATTGGTTTGTGCATTATTTCTCCATTGTTTAGGTTCAGTCAACAGCTGCAGATGTCTGTGACTAATGCATGTATCTGGGTAAAGGAATATCAGTAGAAAAGTCTGGGTTTTACCAGACTGACAATTCAATTAAGGGGTATTTGTGGGTCTGGGATATGGGGATAGAGAGAAAGAAGGGTAAAGGGATAGACAGATTAAGGGATACTGATATATATAGGGATAGAGGGATAATGGAATACAGGGAAGAGAGATAATTTGAGTGGACCGAGAAAGGAATTATGATAAATGAAAATGTTTAAGACAGTTTAAGACAATTGAACAAAATGACAGTTTTCGAATTTTTTTTCATCTATTATGTACTCTGAATTTTTTTTCATCTATTATGTACTCTACAATCTAGAAATGTTTTTGATATTTAACCCTTGCAAGCACAAAACCTGAGACTTGTGATGATGAAAAATTGTATGAAATAGCATTTTACATAGTATTGTCTTTAAAACAAATAACAAAATATTCGTAGCCCCATATTCCTGTTGTGTTGCATGAGATTATTCTCAAAGTACAAACTTCCTTGAATGTTGTAAAGATTTTAAAGCAATATATGATTGTTTTTTATCATAGCTTGATTTAAAAAATTGCCAAAGATTAATTTGAAAAATCAGGAAATAAAATAAGAATTTTAGAAACTTAGAGAAATGCTTCCTTAATTAAGAAATACCAGATAAAAATGTGCTCTCCTTAGATAAATGATTTTTCACAATATTGTCATTTAAACATTAAGTGTGTAAAATTAATTTTCTCAAAAAAAATATTTGTTCTCTTTAAAGAGAAGTGGTTGGGGCGAGTGGGGGGGGGGGGTAACTTATGTATTTTGATTGTGAATCTTATGAAAGCTTTGTATTTGTGCTGTCTGCACATGTGTAAAGTAAGGATGGTAAAGATATTTTATGATGCTAGAAACAGAGATTCTGTATCATGATAAAGTTTCTCTGTCATGTAGAATGTTAAGTATTATCAACATGATTATCATGCATGTACATATTAAATACTTAATATGCAGAGCCAATGGTTTTAGCAATGTAGAGTTACTCCCCTTTATTGTATTGCTTAAAAATTGTTCTTAAAATACTTTTTTGGAAATATAATATCCAAAAACTTACCTGGTATTTATTCCATGATCCTCAAGCATTAAATAAAAATCAGACTGACAACGCATAAAGCTTTACCATGTTTACTGTCATTGGTATGAATATAATGAAGTGTTTCACAGTTTTGTAAAGTCACATATAATATGTATAAGCACATACTGTATACAGGGAAATATTCGCCCCCGTTTTATTTTCGCCCCTTTCGCCCTGACCTCGATTGGGCAAAATTAAAAAGGGGCGAATTCAAAGAATATAGTATAATTTCATAAACAGAACTGTGACTGGGCGAATTTAAAACGGGGCAAAATTGTTTTCAACTGTTAAAGGGCGAAAATAAAACGGGGCGAAAATAACCCTGTATACAGTATTGATTTTGTAGCTTTTTTAGCCTGTGACTGATATTTAATATATGTTTTTTTTTGTCTGTGAACTAAATTTTTTTGTCTGTTTTGTTTGTAGGCAGTATATGACACAATAGGTGACCTATATTCCAAAGTATGTATTTGCCTGTGACCTATATTATTTTGTCTGTTTTTTTTTTGTAGGTGGGATATGACACAATCAATACTGACCTATATTCCAGTGTGTGTATTTGCCTGTGACCTATATTTTTTGTACCGTTTTATTTATAGGTGGGATATGACACAATCAATAGCAGTGAGGACCAGATTTTGAAGCAGGATATGCCCCCTGCTCTGAACCGAGTAGAGGAGGCGTCGCTTCTCCTTCTCCAGGCCTCTGAGATGTTACGGACAGATCCGTACTCTGCCCCCGCCCGCAAGAAACTCATAGAGGGATCAAGGGGTAAATATCAGAGATAATATTTCACCTGGACAGAATTCTTACCTTTTCTGTAATCAGTTGTATTTGAGGTAAATTAATTCCACTGTAACGTAACTGTCTTGATGTTTATTGGTTTGTTTTAGGTATCCTACAGGGAACGTCTTCACTGTTACTGGCCTTTGATGAGTCGGAGGTGAGGAAGATCATCCGTGTCTGTAAAAACGTCCTGGAATACCTAGCCATTACAGAGGTGGTGGACAGAATGGAGGACCTGGTTACTTATGTCAGGGTAAGTGTGTGTGGGGGGGGGAGGGGTGTGGGGGAGTTACCTAACCATTACAGAGGTGGTGGACAGAATGGAGGACCTGGTTACTTATGTCAGGGTAAGTGTGTGTGTGTTTGGGGGGGGGGGGGGTTAGAAAGTTACCTGGCCATTACAGAGGTGGTGGACAGAATGGAGGACCTGGTCACTTATGTTAGGGTAAGTGTGTGTGGGAGGGGAGGACGGTGTAGGGGGGTTACCTGGCCATTACAGAGGTGATGGACAGAATGGAGGACCTGGTTACTTATGTTAGGGTAAGTGAATGTAGAGGGTAAGGGAGGGAGGAGCTGCTTTACTCAGTTGTTGTTGTTTTTTTTAAGAATATAACCCCTGTGTTGACTGAAATATTGATTTAGAGGGGTAGAATTTACCCGTATGTTAACTCAGATGTTGAATTTAAGAATTTAACTCCTGTGTTGACTAGGATGATGTTTTTTTCTTTTAAGAATTGAACCCCTGTGACTGGTGTTGACTTAGTTGTTGATTCATTTTTTCAGAATTTGACCCCTGTGTTGACTCGGATGACTAAAGAAGTGGATGCCAGGGAGAAGGAATTGACCCACCAAGTCCACCGTGAGATGCTGACCCGGTCCCTGGAACAGGTGAAAAACCTCACACCTGTCCTAATTAGTGGGATCAAGACATACATCACCGTCAAAGACTCGGGTAAACTAACTTCAAATGCTGTCAAAGAATCAAAATATGTGCAAAAAATTTTTTGACTCAGTTTAAAAGTGCAACTCTGTTGTTAAGGTTCAGATTACTGAATTTTTCAAAATGAAAGTGTAAATAATAATCCTGTTTACTGATGTATAGGTAAAAATCCCCAGGACACACAAGCCAACAGAGACTACCTGGTGAGAAAGATGTCTGACGAAATCCATGAAATAATCCGAGTCCTTCAGCTGACAACGTATGATGAGGAGGAATGGGATGCTGATGACATCACCGTGATGAAGAAAGCTCAGGTGAGTGGTCTTGATACAGCTTGAGAGCCTCCCTGAAAGCTCAGGAATATTGGCAAATCTCAGATACAAAGTAAAAAGAAGCTGAAAGATTATTTTCTTTGAAGTTAAATATAGAACTTCATTGCGGGAATTTTTGTGTGGAAAGATTTATGAGGCTGTTAATTTGATTTACATTATAACTTTTTAGAGTGGTATTGAGCAGAAGATGAAACAGGCCACTGATTGGCTGCAGGATCCTGCTGCTTTGATTGGTAGTTTAGGTAGGTCAGAGTTCACCAACATGAAGGAAATGTAATCATTTTTCTTGCTTCTATTTATCTACAAATTTATATGAATTACTAGTGAAAGGTTGCTTTCTTCTGTTCAAATGATAACTCGACCTGAAAATTTGAAAAAAGAAGTGCATTTGTTTCTCAGAAGAGGGAGAAAACTACATACTTTGTATATTTTAAAGTGAATATGAGGTACCACACTTTTGAGAGTTAATGTACCGTAAATGGACATATAATTTACTTGTAGGAGACAAGGCCCTTCACCAGGTTTTAGATGACGCCAGGAAGATTGCAGAAAGATGTACAAACCCAGCAGACCGCGACCAGATTCTCAAAACCGTGGGAGACATCGAGTCTATGGTGGACGCACTGTGTGAGCTCAGGCAGCTTGGAAAGGTACACAGATATTTTCAAATCAGAGAATTCAGATCAAGTCCTGAATAAAGAGTTGAACTTCAGTATCTTGAACACTGTTACTATGCTTATGTTGAAGTGCCAACCAATTATTTAAAAAAATAATTTTATCCCTTAAGTACTTAGATATCTCAAAGTTTTTTTCCTTGGTCCAGTGATTAATTTTTCTTTTACATGTACTTACAAAGTTTAACTGATAGTAATGTTTCTTTTATTCAGGGAGATTCCCCACAAGCTATGTCACTTGCCAGAGAGATTCAGAAAAAACTCGGAGACTTACAGAACATGACCAATGTGGCGATCGCAAACACTGAGCGGAGTGGAATACGACGACCAGCTCCAACTGTTGACGGCAAAGTGGAGCAGGCCAGGACATGGCTAGCCAATCCTGGAATGGACGATAAAGGCCTAGGTGGGTATCTGGTATTACTAGTTCATCTCTGTTTCATTTTTTTATGCATCCGGATGGATAGATCTGGAACATATACAATGTATATTGTTTTTGTCCTGACTGTCTGTTTGTCTGTTTATCTGTTTCTCCGTTCGTCTCTCTGTTGTCAACTTTAACCTTCACCATAACTATTGAACCATGAGAGATAGAGAATTCATATTTGGTATGCATACTCCACTAATTAAGCTCTGTCAAATGACCCCATGGTCAGTGACCTTGTGATCTTGACTGTGACCTATATTTTTCACCATGGAATGCTTCTTCATATGAATTTTCGCTATATATAGAGTTTCTTGATTATGTTATTGTGTGGATGAGTAAAAGTTTACTGTAGCTATAATTATGTTTACCAGGTGAACAGGCCACTCGATTAGTCGTGGCAGAGGGAAGAAAGATAGCTAACTCCTGTACTGAGCCTCAGAGGACAGAACTCCTCAGGTTGTGTGACGAGACAGAAATATTAACCAATCAGCTCGCAGACCTCATCAGAAATGGACAGGTAAAAGGCAGAAATAACAAAATCAAATTTTGGATTTGTTAACAGTGAAAATGAGATAAGATTATAAATTTGATTAAACTTTTATTTGTTGAAAATTTTCAGGGAAATTCGCCCCAGGCCCGAGCCATTGCTAACCACCTGTCAGAGAAGTTGTTCCAGCTGAAAGGCAAAATCAAGGAGGCTCTCATCAACCAGGTAGGGAAAGAGGGATCAGGAAAATTGGAAATATTTTATCAAATATATATAAGATGACTATAGACAGGTTTTAGTTAGTTGATGATTAACATTGTTTTGTAACCTGTAGGTGGCTGAAGATTTTATTGACATCTCTACCCCTCTGAAGCATCTCAGTGAGGCAGCTATAGTTCCCCTAGGTAAGTCATTTCTCTGAAAGGCCCTAGAAGGCCCAAGTGATCCCTTGGGCAAGCTCCATATCTATCTACAATCTTCAATGAGTCTCGGAGGTTTCTATACATATGCAATTTTTCTAGCTACAAGTGTCAAATAAAACACATGTTTTGTTTATAAGTCTGTTTTCTTTCAACTCATCACATGAAGCTACGTTTTTGCTGAGTATGAAGACTCCCTCCTTTCTTTTGACAGGTACCCCAGGAAGAGATCAGAACTTTGCTGAGAAGTCTCGAAACTTTGAGGGTCATGCCAACAAACTTGCTGACACAGCTAAAATGGTGGCCACTGCTGGAGGCTGCCGTAACAAGAAAACCGTGGAAGAAATCTTCAAAACCTCGGCCCAGGTACAGAAACAAATTTTTTACCTTTGTTACTCACATGGTGGTTTCAGAAATTCTGTGTTCTTGGTACTGTAAATTGTGACCTTGCGAAGGAAAAAAAAATTAAGGAATTATAGTTACTTGCTTTAAGCAGAAAATTAATTACCTTGCTCTTTAAGAGAAATTTGATTATTCAAGAAAGGGGAAGAGGGTAATATTGAGGAATTAGTTCGTAATGTATTTCAGAGATGATGTTCATTACACCATAGATGTTAAATACTGTCAGTTTTTCAGAAAGTTCCATTCTTAATCACTTTCATTTTGTCTCTGTAGGTGGACGACCTGACCCCACAGTTGACGACGGCTGCTAAGATTGTGTTCCAGGATCCGACCAATCAGGCGGCTCAGGAACACTTTGACCTGATGAAGAAACGCTGGATGGACAACATGGAGAGACTGCGAGGCCTGGTGGACGAGGCTGTCGATTCTTCTGCTCTTATCAAGGCTGAAGGTGAGTTATCTGGTTGGCTTCAAAGCAGTTCACTTTGGAGAAAATTTTGTCTGTGCATTCCATACTATGAAACTTGTGAATCTATAGTATATATATGTGATCAAAATGAAAAGTTTTCTTTTAAAAATTTTCAAACAGGTCTTATTTGTAAGTGTTTCTAATACTTTTACAAACAGATCCATTCTTCAAAATTTTATTTTGCCAATATCATTAGATATGTTTTGATGCATTTGTAGAGGAGGGAATTTTACGAGACACAGAGAGAGTTGAGGATGCGATCCAGATGAAGGATCCTCCAAGAATCGGGGCCCATGCCTCTAACATCGCCCGCCGGGCCAACCGCGTCCTACAGGTTGCTCAACAAGAAGCTGAAAACAGTGAAGATCCCAAATATGTAGACCACGTCAACCAAGCAGCTTCTAACCTTAGATCAAGTATGGAATTAGCTCCCTCAGATCGCTTTGTTTCTGTTAGAATTTTTTTTTGTCTTGTATGAAAGATAAAGAAATATTCATTATTTTACATGACGTTGTGAATTGGTTGAAATCTGTTTTAATGTATCAATACAGATTTAGGTCTTATAGAGTGTATGTATACAATCCATTGTCTTTATTTCTTTGAACTTGCTTTGAACCTACTGCAGTTAATGTCATTTTAAAAAAGGAGATGTAATTTTTTACTCAGAGGTAATGAAATACATGTAAACGTTCAGTTGTAAAACAAGAAAGGATAACGATAACAGCAGATTTACTCTGAATAACCGTATAAATAAATGTTAAATAAATCTAAAATTTTCTGCTTCAGTAATGAACAATCTTCTGTACATTGTATTAATTCACTAACTCACATTATGATGTTTAAACTGAGTAAGTTGGTATCATATGAAGGGTGAGTATTTGTTATTCAGAGGCCTTACAAGATATTGGCCTCAAATATGTTTATTAATGAATTTAATGTAAACCAATAATTTTCATTCACATTTGTAAATTAGAGAATTCTTATTCATTGATTTCAGTAAGATTTTTGACTAGATGTATTTTCATTTATGGATTCAAATCAGTTATTTGATGTGACTGAATTTCAGCTATTGCTCCAATGGTGCAGGGAGCTAAAGGTGTCTCTCTGAATCCAGCCGACACTAATGCCCAACAAAACTGGAGGAAGGCCAATCAGAATGTATGTAACATTTATAGCTGTTAATTACACCACTCAGAATGTTCCTAACGTTTACAGGAGTGTAATATAATGATCATACAGGAAGGCCAATCAGAATGTAACATTTACACCATATAATATAAACATTACCAGTAAGAGATACTTACATGTATTGTGATTTTTGTGAAAACATACAAAAGTAGTTCATTTTCTGAAATTTAATTGATAATTTTTATTTTTTTTCCATTATCTATCTAATGCCTCTGTAGTACGATTCACTGTAACAGGCTTGTAAGATTTGGTGTAAATTTAATGAACTTCATTTGTTACAAGGAGAAAGTTTGATTTTATTCCTTCATTTTGTTTTGCTGACTTACTGTAAATGTTTTTTGAATGTTCTATTTTTAGCTGATTGACGCTGTCCGTGACGTTAGGGGTGCTGTAACGGTTGACGCCGGTGTGGATCAGTTTCCCCCTCCACCACCCCCCGACCTGTCCGAGCTCAAAATCTCAGGTACGTGTCAACAGGTAAAACCTTTATAGAGTCAGGTACCAGTATATAGATTTTCAATAGGGTCATGTTATGTATTTCATGTAGAGTTCTCATTTAATGTACATGCTTCATGTATAAAAGCATTTAGAAATTTAGATATAAAATGTTATCTTGAAATCTAAATTACGATCTTGCATAATTAATTTTCATTTATATTTAGCTCGTTCATAGAATATGTATAGGAATTTGGTAACCTTTATTTATAATACAATAAATGTATTAATCATTGTTTATATGCAGAATACTGCAGAATTTAGATAGATTGGATTTTTAGAAGTTGATGATCAAACCTGTAATAAACAAAATAGATTAACTGCCCTGAACAACAATTTATATTTTCTACCAAAAAATATTTTTACTGCATTACTTATTTACTTTGTAATATAAAGTAGGTCTGAATATTTTGTTTGTCCATGTAACACCTTAGATAATTATAGATGTGAATGCCTCCTCTAGAGATTCATATAAAATTTACTGTATCACGTTAACTCCTTGTATTAATGTTCATGTTGTTGACTAGTTGTGTTCAACTATTTATTGTAGAATATTTGCATTGTATCACAGTTTCTGTTATAATTGGATACACCGCTTTATAGATACCACATTAAGCTGTGTTGTAATGGCCTTGGCTTTTCTCCTGTAGACTTGTATGGCCCCCCAAAGTGGGAGCCTGTGGCCCCCAGTCGAGTCCGATCTCAGGCCGCCCCAATCAGTCCGAGACCCCCTAGGGCTCCAGCCTTCTCCCCCCACAGTGACCCCTACTATAGAAACGTGTCCGCTAGAGGTAGATTGCTTCCCAGCATGCCGCTCTGCTCAGTTTGAGAGGTGTTGCCTCCCTTGTCAATTTGAGAGTTGTTATCTCCCTTCCCTGATCCATTGGTTGATTTTGAATGTGTTAAACATTTTTTATCTGTGTGCAAAGCAGGGGCAGAGACGCATTGATTATTTCACATGAATGAAGATGTTAAAACTCAAAATTACAGTATTCTTTGAAAGGAAAGGGAGAGCTTTTAATATTAAGGTTAACTATTGAGGAAATGGATCATTTTCAAAAACAGATTTATATTCTGTACAAAAAAGATCAAAGGCAAAACATTACTGTAATACTGAATTTAAATTTCATGTATAAGTGAAAATATCTTATTTGGTTGTCCAGATTCATGTATTATTAAATTTGATTGGCTTTCAGTTTGGTTGTTACTGATAAATTCAATCCTCTATCAAAATTAATTACATTAGGTGACAATATTCTATCATTACAAAGCAGGAAAATGATGCAGCCTGCTCCATTGCATATGGTTAGGTGGTTCAGAGTGTGGTATTTGTTTCTGTTTAGTGATGTTGTTTGTTGTATTTTACAGAGGATGAAATTCCTCAGGAAGAAACTGCTCCTGCATGTAAGATTATTTACCCCCTGTGTGTCACCTGTAATCAGACTGTGTACCCTATGTGTTGTGTTAAATTCTGTAATCCAGACTCTGCACTGTGTCACACCCAGGATTCTAACACATGTCTCCCACAACTAAACCGCTGGTCCACTGTGGTTTGTCAGTCTCTTATAGAAGAACAGATTCTAGGCATGTTTACTTTCAAGAAATTAACTGGAAGTGTTGTTAATTTGATTATTTTGACAATGTTTTCAAAAACTGAGAAAAGCTTATATCAATCTGATTGAAATACAACTCTGTAGAGTTTATTTATCTTTTGTATTTTAATCTGAATGAGCTCAAGCAAAATAATTTTTTTTACCAAAATTTCATAGGGAATGTGTTTAATAGGAAATCTTAACCACAGTGTACCAAACAAAATGATAAATGTGTTTGATTTTTGCACCATCGTAATGAATTCCACTTCACAGCACTTGTATTTATTAAATATCTTTTGTATCTGATAGTTACATGAATTGTATTTTATATACAATCACTCATCACTTGTAATTTTAAACATAGTAAATGTATTTTGTATGTATAGAGCACAGATAGAATTTTGCAGGATAGGAACTCACATTGTATAAGACTATATATCTATAGTGTTTATATTGTTTGTATACTAGTACATCATTTCATAACAGTTAACTGAGGGATGTGTAATACCATCGTCTCCCTGTGGTTATCCTCACATCCTCTGTCATCTCATCATCTCATTCTTTATTTCCTCGTTAGTTCCGGACCAGTTTGCCGACGGACCAGTGATGTTCCGACCTGAAGGTATCTCCCATCATAACGCAGGCTTACCTCCCCTGTCTTCTGTTGCCCCCGTTTTATTATTTCTTTCACAGCGGAAATCCACTGCTTGTTTTTTATTTAGGAAAACTTAATTTTCCTATGTTTCACTTTCTATATTTTATCTCATTTTCTTCGTTTTGTTAATTTAAATTTTGTCACCATTATTTGAGTGTTTTAGATATTAGAGATAAAGATTTTTTTTTTTGTTATTATTTTTTTTTTGTTTATTTTTTTCAAATCTTATTGTGTTTTAAGTTATTTTTATTTGCACATTAAACTTTATTTATATATACAGAAAGCACTTACCTATAATGTTCCTATGAATAGACTGATATTTATAAACAACCCTGCATTATATATGTAGCTTTAATCAGAGACTATAAGACATGTTGGCTGTTCGCAGATCATTATAAGCTTATTGCATCAGCAGTAAATTAAGCATTTGAAACAGCACGGAAAAAATATCCCAAAGATGTACAATTTGTATCCATGCTTCATTATTGTAAGATGTACTTATTCAAGCTAGATATCAGTAAATTAATGATTTATAACGATTAGTGTTTTATATGTAGCATATCGTATATCCACAATGTACCAGTTGTATATATTTATCCTGTATGTAATGAATGGACGGTTTCATTTTCAGCGACCTTGCATCAGGACCCCCTTTACCAGGGACAGTCCTGTGCCCCCATGGTGCCCCCACCCCCCGTACCCCCACCCCCTCAGGAGTTTGGGTACTATGGCAGAGGTGCTGTACAAGAGTGTATATTATTAACCTGGCCTTCGTGTGCATCATTTATTTCTTCCTTTTCAGTTGTGTGTGATGATTTTACTTTTTGTTTAGTTTATCCAATGAACCAGTTAGAATATTTATTTCAACCCATTCCTAAAAGATTTTTCTTTTCAGTTCTAAAGAATACTCCAAGTTTCCTTATTACCCAATTTTTGTTGAAGTTGTGTATCCATCTGTTGTTTTGTTAAAAGAGAGAATTAATAGTAATATATTTTGGCAAAGGGAATATAAACATTGTTTCAATAAAACTGTTCTGTAAAGTATTGTCAAATTTTAGAATAATTTTCTTCATGCAGAGCTGTCTGATGACATTTTCAATTTTTTAAAAAAGAAAAACATACTCATTATTTATGAGTTATAGGCTCACAAGGGGGTTGTTATGCTTGTATTGGAAATAGAAATAACAATGTAGATTTCTCGACTTTTGAACTGAGTAATACATGTATGACTGCATTATCTCTTTAGTTTTTAAGGTCCACAGAATTAATCATTCTTCTTAATCAAACAGAATTCTCTTCACTTAATATTTACATACACATTTTCAAAGACATCTTAAGTACATGTATTTTTATTTCACTTATGACAATTTGCTATGGCCAGTGTTGTAATTACATGTAGTTTATAGATTGAGGATCCAGAGTTGGGGATGCCTATTCTGAAAGTGGGAATGAAAATACAACAATTATCAATACTGTAAACGTATTACATTTAGCGGTGTATTCTATTTAGTGATTTTGGGGGAAAGCAGAGTCCGCTAATTCAAGTACATCGCTAAATGTCTAGTATAATAACTTTTATAACTAGCAAATTCAGACAGCGCTAAATCAAATCCACACTAACTTGTTGAAAATTGAATTTCCGCCAAGTATTGTACACGCCAAATATAATACATTTACAGTAATTATGAAGGGGAAAATATATTGTCTTGTTTGGCATTCACAGCTCTGGGTCAGAGCATGATAATCTGACCTCACATTTGTTGACAGGTTTCCAGGAAGTGATCCTGTTTGACCTCTGACCTTTATGATGCACCCTGACCTAACAACCTCTTCACCTCTCCAGATCTGAATGATCTCTTAGACAGCAGAAAATATTCTCTCTCTGTTTTTCTTAAAAAGCAGGAAAATAATTTTTACTTAATTTCATTTGCATGACCACAAATAATTTAACACAGTATGTTTTAAACAGTATGATTTGATTTTCAGAAATGGAATCAATTGAAGTTGATTAAATAAACTATCTTATAAAAATGTTGATATGAAGCTATTACAATGCAAATTTTTTTTTATGTCACTGAGTCAATACAGATTTATCTAATAGGTATTTCTGAAATTATATAAATGGGAGATTTTACATAACCAGTAATGTTAATGTTTAATATATTGATTGTGGAAATTAAGAACTGTTTATAAGTCATGTTTGTACACATTATAGATGGCGCCCCTCCTCGCCCCCCTCTACCCAATGACAATGCCACACCCCCTAGACCCCCACCCCCAGAGACAGATGATGAGGATGAGGCAGCCTTCCCCACCCCACAGGCCAATCAACCCATTATGGTGAGTATCTCAATAAATTGGCATTGACCTTGTTTTACATTCTTGGGAAGCTTTTCATCAGTATTGAATACCTTATTTTCTGAAATCATGCCTATCTGTATTTGTTAAATAATCATTTGTCAGTTGCAATGAACAAACACACACACACACACTATTTCATTCTTGAATCAATAAAACAAAGTTTGAAATATGATTTATGCAGATGGCAGCTCACGCTCTTCACATGGAGGCTAAACAGTGGTCCAGTAAAGACAATGACATCATTGCTGCCGCCAAGAAAATGGCCCTCCTCATGGCAAAACTTAGTCAGCTGGTCAGGTGAGTTAACTCAACTCAGGGCAAAACTTAAGTCAGCTGGTCAGGTGAGCGAACTCTACTCAGGACAAAACTTAGTCAGCTGGTCAGGTGAGCTAAATCAACTCATGAAAAAACTTAGTCAGCTGGTCAGGTGAGCTAAATCAACTCATGACAAAACTTAGTCAGCTGGTTAGGTGAGCTAACTCTACACAGGATGAAATCTGCAGTTCTGGCAATCAAACTCAATTAACGATAAAACGAAGTCAGCTGATCAGGCAGACTTTCTCTACTCATGGCAAAAATGTCTGCTCAGGTTAATTGACTCATGGCAAAACTAAGTCTGCTTGAGGTATCTCTACTCATGGCAAATCTGAGCTGGTCAGGTGAGCTTAAAATCTCATGATTTTCAATGAATATATTTAAGGAAGCAAAACACTTATGTGTTTCTTTTCTGTAAATTATTTTTGCAACTGAGCATCTATTTCATGGGGAGGGGTGATTACTGCAGTCAATCAAAAAGTTGAGATTTCTTACAAATGATATGATAATGTTGATAGGTTGTGAGGTGACCTTGATATCGTGTTAATGAGGTGACCTTGATTTTGTTTGTAGAGGAGAGGGAGGAACAAAGAAGGACCTGATAGCTACAGCTAAAGCCATCGCTGAGTCCTCAGAGGAGGTCACCAAACTCGCCAAAAAACTCGCAGCTGAGTGTACCGACAAAATGATGAGGAAGGTAAAGTAAAAGGATTTAATGAAACATATAGTAAAGCTTAAATATA